>NC_047056.1:80712300-81012501 GCF_000738735.6 Corvus cornix cornix | reverse complement strand
GTTAAGTTTGAACCCTTCATGCCACCTTTGCAGTTTCTGAGTTTTCTTTAACTTTTGGCTTTGTAGCCTCAAAGTAACTTCAGTCAAAACATCTGAGCATTGTCAGGTTTCAGGCCAAAAGTATGTCAAAAGTAGAGTTTTACATGAATCTCACCCAACAGTAAATCCCTTCCTGCATTTGATATTCAGCCTAAGCTCCCTTGAAAAGTTTTAGGTTTTGTGGTGAATATTTCTCACAGCTCTAGGTTGAATAAATCTGGAATGTTATACCCCTCTCAGCAGGTTTCATCCAAATCCCAGCCAATTTTACAGACATCCTCATGACTATGAGGAGAGTGGGTAAAAGCAAAGATTTTGTTGGTTTACAGTCAGATTCTCAAGCCTTATGCACTGTCCTGTGCCAGTCAGAACAATAAAACAAAACAGCAATTGTCCCTTTTTTTTTCACTTACCAGTTTTACATAGCAAATATCGAGGGCAAAGTTCTCAGTGAATGCGTCATGAAACACTTATCTCCTTTTAGATTCATTGGATTCATGCTACAATAAAAAACATTTTAGAGTCACAGCAACAAATATTTTCTACAGTCTGTTAAAAATGGTCCATTTTTCACCCTCAGAGGCAGTCTCAGCTCCTCAGTTCAGCTGCCACCTCCCTTCAAGAATGCCCAAATCCCTTCTTTCCTCTGTTTATCCCAAAAAAATCCCCTGGATGGTTACATTTCTGCAAATAGGTGCCACACAGCTTCCTTTATCCCAACTACACAGAGAACCAGCATAGGAAACTTGTGCACCAGAGGGACCTGAGAGGATAGACTGCAGAATCACTGAATGGGTCAGGTTGGAAGGGACCACAGTGGGTCATCTCCAGTGAGGGAGACTCCACAACCTCTCTGGGCAATCTGTTCCAGAGCTCAGTCACCCACACAGTAAAGTTGTTCTTCCTCATATCCAGGTGGAACTTCCTGTGTTTCAGTGTCTGCTTGTTGCCTCTTGTCCTATTGATTGGCACCACTGAGAAGGACATGGAAACATCCTCTGACACCCTCATTTCAGATACTCAGAGACATTGATGGGGTCCCCTCTCAGTCATTTCTTCTTGAGGCTGAACAGGCCCAGCTCCCTCAGCCTTTCCTTGCAAGAGAGATGCTCCGGTCCCTTAATTGTCTTTGTTGCCCTTTGCTGGACCTGCTCAGAAGCAACCGGATGCACAGTCTTCCAGGTTCAAACATGCATAGCCCAGCCAGCAAAAGACCTGACCTGACAAGATTTTTGTCAGAGCTGTGGCATGACCATGCACCACAACCTATGTCTGTGCAAGGGGACTCTGGTGGGTCCGTCACACGAGTGAAACTGTAAAAACAGTAGCTTTCAGTGGTAGGTAGGCCCCAAACCTCAGGAAAGAGATGATGTTCTATCCCATGCTTAACTGTTATTCAGAAGGCAGATTTCCTGCTTCAGACTCAGACAGTAGTTTTCAGTGTTGTTATCAGCCTTGGAGAGGTTCCTGGACACAAACTTCCTAACACATAGGAATATGCCTCCTCAGTTTTGTCTCTCATTGTCATGAAGAAAGCCCAAAAAGTTACTTTACAAAAATTTTCCTTGTCTTTTTCTTCATAGCCATTACCTAAAGGCCATGAAAACAAAAGTAGCTAAATATGAGAAGTTATATTCCTTCATTGGAAAATTTAAATTGTTAACTCTAATCTGCAATGAAAAACTTTGTGCAACACTGCTTTTAATTTGTCATGCAGAGTAGATTAAAATATCTAAAGAAATTATACTGAAGACACTGCAAACCAGAAAATAACCTTTGCAACAGTCCTTGTTTAAATGATTTCAAGCATAACACTTCATATTGCAAGTTCCCTGACATTCTACCTGTATGTTTGAACACTGGAGGCAAAGACTCTCCTTCACAAAAGAGAACATTTAAAGTTTTCCATCACTCAAAGTGTCCTATAGGAAGAATAATCCAGCTGCTGGTAAACTGATGGCAAATTCTAGTCAGGCATGCATTCAGAGGACAACTTCCTGATCCCTATAGGCTTAAGAAACAATACAGCCTGTTACACCAGTCAGAAAATGAGGCCCTGTGGGTCAGTTCTGCAAAAACCACAAACATAGCACCAAATAGAAAGGATTACTAACCTCTATTCAAACAGGGCTCTCTTGGTAGGTTGTGTTATGCAACTTTTCCAAAAGCATGTTAGATATTGGCAGACACTGAGAAATATCATCCAAGTCCTGTTTTTTTTTTTCTCTCTCTCTCCCTCTCCCTCTTTTTCTTCTTCCTTTAATATAGTCAGTCAATTTGGTGTCCTGGAGAGAGAAAAAATGTTCCATGAAGAAATCACTTTGAAGCTTAATTTTTCACTGCCAAAGTACTTGGGACACTTGTTTTTTCCAGTATTTCTCTAACTCTTGTTATCACTACTGCTGACTCATCTCCTGATGCCGAGGGAAAAACAGCTTTATGAGAACACGAAGAGGTCATGACTGAATTATTTTGGCTGTTATAAATGGCTCTGCAACTCATTCCCTGCACTGCTATTAAACAGATTTTCAAAAATTCTGGATCAAAGCTAATGTTCCAGAGTAGGAAGATTCCCAAAGAGGTGGAGAAGCATGTAGCCTTACCTCTGGAGCAGAAGCAGCATCTCTCAACCAGTTGTGGTGAACATCACTCTCCTGCATATTGCTGAAGCACTACTCCACAGCAATTCCATTCAGCACACCCCAGTAGGAAAAGAATATCTCCAACCTTCCCTTTAAGTTCTTATGAGGTGCAGTAAATCAGGACTGATACATCAAGGCACTTCTGGAAAACATAAAAGTTCTGCTATTTTCCTCTTTTTTCCCTGCCTCCAAGGCTTGCCTATGGATTTTGTTGGTATAGAAACAAAAAAACCCCACTGAATTATTTCTCCCTCTTTCATAAAATCCCACATTCTCTCTGCATACACATCTAAATATATCCAACAGCAAATAAAGTAATTGCAATAAATCACAATTTCAATGAATTTTACCTGCATTTGCTGCCTATAAATCTTAGTGAAGTTATGAAATAACTTTTTCATATACTTTTGCAGAAGTTATTTGTAAATTCCTTTAACAAAAACTTGTTCATATATTATGCTGTTTGTGACCGCTTCAGTGTAAAAATTTATAACAACATTATGTGCAACTGCATCCCATTAATCAGTCAGATGGGTTGTCTATTCCTTTATCAGAGGCAGAACATTATGTGACAAGAATATGAACAGATTAGGCAGCTAAACACAGCATTGATCTGGAACGAATCTTTAAGTCTTTCTACTTTTCTCAAGATTTTAATCAAAGTATTAATCAAGAGTATTGATCAGATGTCTGTGTGTGTGTGTGTGTGTGTGTGTGTGTGTGTGTGTGTACATGTGAAGATGGCAGGGATAGGTCAGGAAGAGATATAAAACTGGAAAATCCCTTCTATTAAGAACCACTCCTGGATACTTTCCTTACCAGGAGCTGCACTGTGCAAGCCATGAGCTAGTAGGTTGTTCAGCTAATCCCCATCTGGTGAAATTAAAGAGCATTTTGCAGCTCACATGCTACAATGAATGTCAAATTATTTATAGGCAAAGGGACATAGTAACAGAGGGGAAGCTTTCTCCTGTCCTGAAATGGGTTTGCCTTGCAATTCTCAGCCTCATCAGACAAAATATCTCACAATCAGACAGAACAATGGATGAGCTGGACTGCTGCATTAAAGGGACATGGTGGCAGCCTGAGGACAAAGGCCATTGCTGCTGCATGTTGTGCAGGAGACCATCCTGGGGGAGATGTGCCCTTTTCCCATCACGTACTGCAGTCACACCTACAAGAAAGGCAGACAGAAAAAAGCTCAAGTTTGGCATCCTCTTAGGTTTTAGGCATGGAATGCTTGCTCCATAATTACTATTAGCACAAAGAAAGTTGCTCTGAACAGGGAAGAAGTCAAACTTTGTCTGCTTAGAAAGTCAAAGACAAGGTTGCCAACACAGTGTAAACATGTCCAGCTTCAGCTGCAAGCTGACAGAAGGTCATGAGGATCACAGTATCAGAGATAATCACCTGCCTCTCTCCAAAATCCTATCTCAGGTGTCCCCTTCCTTAATCAAGTTCTTGGTGCGCTTTGTTCCATCTGTCAGTTACTTGAAACTGTCACTGAAATTTGGAATATTTTTCATTAAGACCTGCTGTGAGAAGTCTGGGATAAGCACAATGAAAAGAAAGCAAGAATAAATCTTCTCAGTACATGTTCAGCTGAGGGCTGATGGCATGAGCTTCTCCTGAGCATTTCTAGTCCTGGCATTCATGAGAGTACTGATAAAATATGGCTAACATCTGTCAATCCCTATTTCAACAGTAAACTTCACAGTTGAATAAACATACTTCTAAGCACGGCAGTTAGGTTTTCTTTTTAAGCACGTCGTTTCCTTACCCCTTCACAGAGAAATTACTTTCATAGGAAATTTAAAATAAATAGAAGAGAAAGTTCAGTATAGACATGTGGTGTTCATCAAGGAGAACTTCCAAATCAGCAGGAGTTTTCCTTTACAGAGCTGGAAACCATCACCATCATCATCTGCTCATTTGGATCCCACCAGCTACCATGGATGAAAGCCATTAGCCCCCTTGCCTGCCAGTTTGACCAACAGCACTTTCAGCAGTTTAGTCTCCAGAGGCTGATAAAATGGGGGGAAAAATAACCTATCATGATGCGTATTTGCCTATTTTTGTTCCTAAGAGTGGATCCTGAGCAGGTTACTCCTTTAGTTGCTATTAAAATGCCAGAGCACCATAGCAATCATAGTAGAAGTTTGCTTACTATGACACTCAGGATTACTCTTGGCCATGCATCCTCCAGAAGCACAGGGCACACTTATCTCCTCCCATCAGATGAGTATACACGTGGCCACTTAAAAATTCCAGTGTTGAGCAGTCTTTTCCTTTAAGCTTGGATGGCTTGCTTTGAATCAGTTCAGGATAAACGTTAGGTAGCATTTCCACAAGAAATCACCATGTCTGTCCACCCCACAGAATTTTCAATGCCCTAGAAAGAATTAAAAGTAGCTCATAGTTGTACTCCAGAACACACTTCTAATGAGAAGCAATAAGTGTCCTCTTGATATATTTATCTGTACCTGTAGGTTTCTTCTGAAATATTTTCTCTTTTTACCCTGATGTTTCCATTTAATTCACTTATTCTTTCTTCTCTCATTATTAGCTCCTTTCAGTTTTCAATTAACTGTTTTCAGCGTTCATATCCCTTAACATCTGTAACTATTTTGTTTCTCCCATTACACTCCTTTCCTGGTTTCCATGTTGCATATATTTACACTAATTCAGTAGAGGCTTTGTTAATTGTAATTCCTCCACATGATGTAGGCTGAGGCATAGGATATCTCACAGGCCACTACACAAAGGGGAGACATACCATGAAGGCAATTTCTTTTGCCAGCATGAGAGATGCTTTCCACAGCCCCCATCTGTGGGATGAAACAGGTTTGGTTGTACCAAGTAAAACCCTGGCTCCATCAGGAGAACATTTGTCATAGCTACGATTTCTCCATTTTTCTCCCTCTCACCACAGCTCTGCCTTGAATGTTATAGAATGAACTTGTCTAATCCAGAAGATGCTGAGAAAGTTTTCTAGTCCGATTCTCTCCCAGTTGTTTTCCCAGTTTCTATTTCTCTCCCTCTGATAAGCTTTGTCCAATAGGAATTATCATTGTGATACCATTTTAAAATTAATTTTTCAGGTTAATTTGTTCAAGTGTGGATGTAAGGAAAAGATTTATTTCCAAAAAACTTTTTGCTGCTTTTGGCAAACATATTATGTTCTTCTACTATATCTGATTCTTTTGGAAACAGGGCTTGAAAGAAGCTTTGATGTCAATATGTTATCTTTACAGATCCTTTGAGCATTTCAAAGCCTGTGGACATTACGGTAATAACTTACAATATGTCTTGATGAAGATCTCAAGCCAGTATATCAATACCAGTGAAGCTCTTTAGGACAAATAGCATTGCACATAATGCTGAAAAAAAGCCATTTTCTTTTTTCTCTTTCAAGTTTTGATAGCTAGAGGATACAAGCAAAGTGACTGTGGCACAGCCCCAGGCATAGGGGATCCTCTTGCCTAGCTACCTTGCTAATGAAGAGGATCCAAAATGGCAAAACACATCAGTCTGAATTTTTGTTCAAGTAACGTTCAGTCCCACAGAGACGGTGGTTATTCCCCATGTCAGCAGTCACTAGTATGATCTTCTGCAACAAAATTCAAATCATTTGTTCAGCATCTGCACTGAATTAATTCTGTGTTTGAGCTGTGGCAGGGTGCAATGAATAATCTCTGCAGTTGCTCATTCGTGCTTGCAATAAACTTCACTACTTCTGCACACTTTCACTTGTCAGTAGGGCACTGAAACACAGATCACAGAAAAAGTAATTGCCATTTATAGTCCAACAGAGCAACAGATAGACCCTACACCAAAATAATGTCTGTTCATTCAGTTCATTCTTTCTCCACACGGCAAGGCAGAAGGATCAAACCCGGACATTTTTTGAGATGTCAAACTTGGCAACTTGGGTTCAAAACTCATTCTGAATATCCACCATGTTTGCAAACCTTTTATATCTCTCCTCTCTGAGAGAGGATCAGTGGGGTCTCAGCACAGTCAGTTAACCCATTAGGTCTTGATTAGGTCTTGATTTCAGATTTTGCCACTGTGTTTGTGATTTTGAGCATATCACTCAAGTTTTCAACGTTTTTGCTCTCTTGCTTAAAGCTAAACATTCAGATTGATCAGTTCATAGAAATTTTATAAATATTGATTATTATTTCTATCATGTTCAACTACTGCAGGCAAAAAGCATCAGAGATTTTCTTAAAAAGAATATTTGCTGTCTTAGAGCTGCAAGTTATATAAAATCCATCTATCTATCCCCCTTAGTAAAGAATTGACTACAACATCCAGAAGTATAAAGGAACAACATCTCCATCAACAAGAAGTTCTGCAGTGTTAGAACTTCCCCCATAATCAGTTTGTTCACATCCATTAGGAATATTAATGGTCTGGGCCAGAGGAACAACTTTCAACAGCTCAGGTTTTTTACATACATACCTCTATGAAAACCCTTTAAACCAATACACATAGCAAGCCCAGAAAAGTACATGTTGAAAGAAAAAGTACTGGACTATTCCTTTCAAATGATGAATAGTAATGCAGTACTTCCTCGAAAAATATCTGCATTTGGGTAGTCTCTTACTTCCCTTTTCAGGGCTTGGCATGTTATTTCCTCAGGTACTTAGATCTTTCATTTCAATTTTCAGGAGCCATAATCTTTAAATATAAGCTTTCCCCTAAAGTAATATATGCTACACTGAAAGCTTACCTGTCATCAGCTACATAACAATAGGGGGACAAAAGTCTCCCTGTATGTTTTGTTCTCAGATGTCAAACTGAAGCCATGAGAAAGCAGTAGGGAGAGCTTCAGATAAAGAGTATTCACCATTAATGTGCAAATATGAGTCTGGATTATATTCTCATAGTGTATGTCCAGCATACCTCCAGAACTAGATTTCATCAGTTTACTGAAAAACAGATTTTGCAAGATTTAGAGCAGAAATGGACCAGGTCATCTGGAAAACCTAGGTCAGTATGGATGCAATTTCCCAGGGACCTTCGCACCACAACAACTTCCTAACAGGAATTAAAGTTCAGTTTAAGTTCAGGTCCTATCACGCAAAGCACATCAAGAGATTGGCTTTAATTACCTGATAAAGGAATTACCTATGCACCCGAAACCACCTTTGCCAGGATGTTGCATTCTCAGCTCAGCAGAAAACTGTTGCCAAGGCCACAGACTGAACTTCCACCTTGGGCAGCCTCTAAGCTGATGTCCCACATCTAAATGTAACACCTTTTGGACTTAAATTTACTGCACATTCACATTAAAATAGAAGAATATAAAAAAAAAGACCTGAAAACACACAAAGGCATTTTTATCATAGAATGTGGAAAATCAATTAAAATAAAAAGGAACTATCTGGAAGATATTCATCACTGCAGATTATGTAAAACCATGCAGATTTTGTGTTAGAATTACCTTCAAATTCCTTGGTAAGAGATCCCTCCTCCTGCTCCCTTTTTTCTTATTTCATGAAATGGATCAATTACAAAGTAAAACCAAATCTTTTAAGCAGATATGTTTTAATGTTCTGATTAACATTCATATTTACTGTGAACCAGATTGAACTTATCTGGGAAAGGAACTTACACTGCAGTAACCTGAGAATGTTTTTGCAGATCTTTTCATTTGATAAGTTAATTTTTTAAAACAACATCTACTATTCCATTAATGAATTTGAATTTCAGGTTGTCATATGATCCTTGAGTTGGCTTTAAATTCCTGTTGTATTCTTAGCAACAGCTTGAGCCCGTTACAGCAATTCTCCAGAAAAGCCAGCAGTTCAAACACACTTTTCCTTCACATCTCACCTTTATATAAGTTCTAGTGATGTCTTCTTATCTTGTGGCTCAGTCCTACATAAAATTTGGGTTTGAAAGAATCAAAGGCTACTACAAGTTTTTAGATTTTTTTTGCAACTACTAATCCTTTTGGTTTCTGGATTCCAAGGTGTGAAGACATGAATCAAGGAGGGTCCCTTGGTTGTGATGCCTTAAGAGGCCTCCTAGAAACAGAGACTAGACAGGAGTAAGGGAATAAAGGTAGGTATTTATTTGAAAGGCCTTCAAAGGTACCCCCTGGGGAGCCAGAGGCTGCTGCCAAGATGGACCCCCCAAGATGGACAACAGGTCACGAGCTCTTCACACTTTTATAGGTTTGGTTCATTTGCGTATCAGGGTTAATTCTCCAGTTAAAGCTTCAGTTTTGCCCTCAGCTTACCCACTCCCTCCTCCCCCCCCCGCCTTAGCGGCTCTTTGGTTTATACTTTTGGGCCTAGGACAGCCTAAGTGTCCTTGAAGAGCAGGCCTGGAGAGGCTTTGTTTTGTCTACCTAGCACGAGAGCAGAAATTAACAGGCTACAAGAAACTTTCAGAGTTACACATTAAGCAGTACAGAATTTGAAAAGTATAAAAGTTAAAACCTAAGCCATCATTTCCCCCCCTTTAGAGGCTTGACAAAGCCTCCATCTTGTTGAGATTCTATTCCAAATATTCTAAATATCTACTAATGATATGTGTCTAACAGCAGTATATATCTATAAACAAGAATTATAATTACAATCATAAACAATCTTTAATTCAGGGTCAGTTTGGTAACCATGAAACCAGGGTGTGGAAGATACTATCACCTTTGAATGTTATCCAATGTAAGATCTAAGTTAATTCTCAAATTGTAAACAAATTTTGTTGATCTTTTCACTTCAGTTTACATGTCAATTATTAGTTTTGTATCCAAATGGATGTCTTTGGATATACTTTGGACTAGAATCATATACAAAACGTAGTTCCAAACCTGAGCCAGGGTTAACGACTGTGTAGATAATAAGCACAGGAAAAAATCATTTAAACTACATCATCTTCATTTGTATCAGTCTCTGTTTTCTCAGTTGTTTCAGGAGCAGAAGCCTTCTTAACTCTGGACTAGTGAATCCAGGGTCCTTTGTCAGCAACTTTGACTGTGGTGAGGGTGGTCAGCAAAATCTGGAATGGTCCTCTTCACTTGGCCTGTAGAGGATCACTGTCCCACTACTTAACACGGACCCAGTCTCCAGGCTGGAAGGGATGTGCAGAGGTGTCCAGTCCTATGGGTCTGGATAACACGATGTGTTATCTGCAAAGTAGAACCTAAAGCCATTAGATATCTCTGCAAATCAAGTTTCCCCCTCATGTGAATTTCACCTGGAACATGTGGAATTTGCTATGGCCTGCCATACAATATTTCATAGGGACTGATGTTATCCCTCTGCCTTGGTTGTATGCGGATCCTCAGTAAAGCTACAGGCAAGGCCTGAACCCACGTCATGGATGTCTCTTGACAAACTTTGCTAATTTGTGCCTTAAGGGTCCCATTCATGAGTTCCACCTTACCACTGGCTTGGGGTCTGTAAGGTGTGTGCAGATCCCAAGCAATTCCCAAATTCCGGCTAACTTCTTGAATCCCATTTGCAACAAAATGTGGTCTGAAGATATACCCAAAGGAACCCCAAACCTTGGTATTATATGATTAAGCAAAACTTTCACCACCTCCTTAGCTGTGCTAGTACGACAGGGGTAAGCTTCAGGCCATCCACTGAAGGTGTCAACCAATACCAGTATGGACCTGTATCCTTTTTCAGATACTTTTCAGGACCCTTCTTTGGTTCTAACTCCTATGTGGGAAAACCTTACTGAATTTAGTGCAGCTAAACCTTTTCTCCAGCCTTTACGAATATAGGCACAAAAGCTACACCTTCTGCTACAGAACAAAACTGCTAAAAAGAGTGGTTTCACTCAATAAACATCGCTCCCTTTGGAGATTATGAAATGTGGAATGCTTCCAGCAATCTACTGTAAGTCCATGGGCATGCAATGGCTGTGTTTTAAAGTGTTGGTCTTAATTTTTGTTTGCATTCATATCCCTTTCAAATCTGCTCTTTCATCTGCTGGAAACACACACTGTAAACTAAATTCTGGCACTTACTAACTGTGCTGAAGGACAGCAGATCTGCTCTGCCTCAACCCTGATCCTCACTGCATGTTCCAGAACTGCCTGGCAAGCTGCAGATGAATCTTACGTGGGGATAGAGAAGGCCTGGGAGATGTCCCTCTAGTGAGAAAGACAAAGCTACAGTTGAACTCCAGCCCTGTTCACCTCCACTTATTGCCACTTTTAACACAATTTATACTCCAGGAGTGTCAAGAAAGATCACAACTTCTTTTGATTTCTTAATGGGAGGGGAAGTCTCAAAGCCTTAGACAGACTCCAAATAGAGATTGTGGGGCCGTATTCCTCCCCTTTCCCCTGTCCCTAGCCCTGGCCACTCCCTCTGATTCTCCCTATGGGCTCCTGTACCCCAACTCTGCCCATGTACCACCCCTGAGCCCCTGAGAAAACCCCCTGCTCCCTGACCAGGAGGTCTCTCTGCCTCTGGGGATCAGCTTGTCACCATGTAACAATAAAAGTCCTCTGAGGCCCACAGGGAGAGCCCCTTCTCGCCTCCTTTACTGTCACCGCGTTGCAGGCCAGTGGGAGCAGGTACGCGGGGCCATCTGGAAGGACTATGGGGGAGCGGAACGGCCGCTCTGTCCTGAGCAGCCCCGCAGCATTTCCCAAGAAGGCTGCAGCTTGCTAAACCAAACCAACCACTGCAACAGGAGATGATATGAGCTATTACTGAATCAACATCCCCTGCTGGAGTGACAAGTTTATTTAGTACGCTTTCCTGTACAGACAAATATTTCTGCAAAACAGACCTTGGAAGACAATATTCACGATCTACAAACCAGGAAGGCAGGACAAAGGGAAGACGGGAAGGTGTTAGGTATAAATGGGCAGGAGCTGGCAGTGGGGGCTGCAGAGGGTTCCAGCTGGCTCCAGCAGACCCACTGCAGGGCACAGCTGAGCCCAGCAGCTGGTACCTTTTAATTTTATGCAGGTTTGCTCAAATATTGTTGTTGGAGGTAGAAGAATCCTGACTCACCACTACCTTTCAGCACGACATGGTGCAGTGCATCAAAGATGTAAGTTGTCTCAAGGGCTGAAAGCTGTTCTCAATATCACCGAGACAAAACCAATATACAACCCTCAGCCTAGGGATATGGTGAATTCTGTCTGGTGGGCACCCAATCCTCCTTTTACTCAGTATCTCACAGGATCAGATCAAACTAAAACTGAAGTGGAAACATTGGTTATGGGTCCAAATGCTGAATATTTTTGTGCACTGTGCTGTCAGTAATTTACTCTACACACTTCACTTAACCAAGGCCTTTGCCAGATGACCAAGAATATGATTTCTGTCCAATTGAGCAAGTATCACTTGCAGTTCATTCTTGATTAAAAATCTGAAGATCCCAAAGCTGGTTTTTATACAAATTCATGTGAAAAGCATGATCTCCAATAAGGATTAAATTGTACAGCCCTGATTTGCACCTGTCAGTTTACATTTCTTTTAATTTAGGGATAATGTTGTCTGCAAGTTCATTCCCACATACAAAGTAGAAGAGAGACAGGTATAAGTGATAATTAATCTTTGGTTCCCCACATATTTTTTTTAAAGCAAACATTATTTTACTTGCTGTAGCATATAAGACCAAGTAAATTCTTTTAAGGAGAAGCAATATCTACACTCCAGTGTAGCTGGAGTAGCAATATCTACACTCACTGTAGCCACTGGATAATAGATAAGTTTTCAAGCACAAAAACACTTCTCTGAAAGCACCCTAAAAGTTCATCTGTTTTCCACAAATCTTTCACTAGTAACAAACAGAGGTAAGATGATAGCTCTCCCTAAAAACTTGTCCTCACATTTACTCTGAGATTTTATTTAATGTTCAATATCCTAGTGGACAGTGGCAAATCCACAGCTGCTGGAGAGCAAAACACCAGTCCTTTCACCTAAGCCCTACCAGTTTTCACCGACTGAGAATGCGTTCCAAAGCCCCCTAACTAAATTTTCATAGTGTAGCAAAGTGCTAACAGAGTGCAAATATTTTTGTATGCTTCATGGTATTTTCTGTTCCACTGCACAAACAAGGCAGTAAAGCCTGTGGCCATAAAAACACCAGGAGCAGACCCTGCAATTGGAGTACTGCCCCACATGGTTGCAGGGTGGCAAGTTCCCTGGCTCAGAAGGGAACTGGGCAGCTCTCATCCATTCATCCAAATATTTGAAAGCTCTTTAAATACATTTGTAGGTGTTCTCCAAGGGTTTTTAATTAAAACTCAAATAGGAAAACTGTTAATGAGGCGCTTTATGGAAATGGGCTGTTTAATCATAAACTACCTCATGCTGAAAAGGTGCACACACACAGGAGTAATTTCCATTCAGGTAAAACAGGAGGGTGTTCCTATCCCAAACACATGATATTCATTTACTGCAGTCAAAGATAAGCCACAAGCAAGGAAAATAATACAATATTGGAAAATTTGCAAAGTATTTAAAAAGAATAAGAATTCAGCATCTAAAAGGAATTTACTTATTTACACCAGATGTTACAAATGAAATGCAGCCTTAGAAAAGAAGATTCATGCTCTCCAAGTGTTCTGTGCTTTTTGAGGTGTGACCGGAGTATGGAGAGCACAAAAAACTCCCAACCATTTACTGCACTTTCATGCACTTCTAGAACAAGAAGTTGAAAACCTTGGGATCACAGAATGATTTGGGTTGTAAGAGACCTTTAGAGATCATCTAGTGTAACCTCTCTGCCATGGCAGAGACATCATTCACAAGGTCAGGTTTCTCAAAGTCATATCCAACATGGCCTTGAATACTTCCGGTAAGGGGCATCCACAGCTTCTCTGGGCAAACCTGTGCCAGTGCACCACCACCCTCATCATAAAAAAAATTCTCCCTCATGTCTGATCTAAGCCTATTCTCTTTCAGTTTAATACCATTGTCCCATGTGCTATCACTACAGGCCCTTATAAAAAGTCTCTGTCTTGCTCATAAGCTCCCTTCAGGACCTGGAAAAATGGTACAAGTTCTTCCTGGAACCTTCTAGTGCTCCAGCCCTCTGATCATCTTTGTGGCTCTCCCATGGATTTGGTCTATCTTGTAGCATCTGACTAGAGTGGAGTAGGGGTGGGAAAATCCTCTCTCTCAGCCAGCTGGTCATGCTTCTCTTTATGCAGCCCAGGAATGGATTGGCTTTCTGGGCTGCAAGTGCTCATTGCTGATTAATGTTCAGTTTTTCTTCCAGCAATATCCCTGAGTGTTTCTCATCAGGGCTGCTCTCAGTTTGATCACCCCCAGTCTGTATTGGCACTGGAGATTACGCAACCCAGGTGTAGGATCTTGCACTTTGCCCTGTTTAACTTACTGAGGTTCACATGAACCTACCTCTCAAGGCTGTCAGGTCTCTCTGGATGTCACCCCTTCCCTCCAGCATACTGCACCAGCCAACTTGGTGTCAGCCACAAAATCAGCAGAATGTTTCACATTTGGTTGTGTCTTGTAAGTGAAAACAGCAAGTCAAACTTCCACATTTATTCAATTCAACTCATTTTACCATGTTAATAACTATTTCTATTAACATTGGATTATATACATGGGCAAGGCATGCAATATCTATAAATATACACTTCAGACCTCCGTGGTCTGAGACAACCTCTACTTATTCTTTGTAGGCTGGATTCTGCAGGTTGCTTTAGTTCGCCACAAATGCCATTAGTCCAGAGCATTTTGAAGTAGAAGATAAGCCAGAGCACAGTAAAAGCTCTGCCCAACATGGGCATCTCTCAGCTGATAGCAGTGGTACACAGACCCTCCATCAGAAAGAGCTGTTGTCCTAAAATTAGAGTTACAAGGGATAAAAGGTAGTGGGATAATAATGAAAAATGTCTCTCTTCCTGATCTTATTTTATCTCCTTTAGATGTCTGGAGAGAAGTGTAATTGTCTGAAAGAGTAAAATCTTTTCTGTCTGGATTATTGCAGACAATGACCAGATCCATGTGTAGCCAGTGCGCTGTGTCCTCCCGTGCAGCTCAAACCAGAAACAATTCAGGCATAAGCTCCATTTAGTAGCTGCAGAGAGCATGCTTTCCTTTCCCACTTTTGCAAGCAAATGCAGATTATAATTTTATTCACTGCTCTTCAAGATGTGTGAGTTTTGTCAAAGGTGCAAGGCCTGATCCAGTTCTGCTGGGCTCAATGGAAGTTTTTTTCTACTAACTTGCTTTGACATTAATTGGACAACAGGAATTCATTGGACCTCAGGCACAACCATCACTTTTTGAATTGATTAGTTAAGACTATTACACTCATCCACAGAGCCCCAAAATTACATTGAGTAATAAGAAAAGAATCCTAAAAACATACTTATTGTAAAATTTAGACTAGCTACATATTACATTCACTAAGTTGTTGCCCTTGGAAGAGTCTAAAGACAAAAGCTTCCAAAGAGATTTAAGGAACTTATCTGTATAGACAGAGGGCAAAGTCACACCAGTAAATCAGAAAAAGGATAATGAGGTCTTTGCAAAGCTCTCTGTTGTTGACTTAAGTTGCAGTCTGCTGAATGCCAGAAGGGAATATGAATTTTCACTGAAAAAACTCACCTCAAAACAAGCAAAAACCCTCTAAAACAGCCCCCCCCCCTTGAAAACTAGATCTTTATTTGCCATTAAAACAAGCACAAGATGGTGAAAGCAAACTGAGTCTTATGACTGTAATTTGTTACAGTCACTAAGCTAATATATGAGCCTCAGCATCTGCCGACTGCTCATAAAAACATTCTATTTAGCAACAGTTCTGCTGATACTGTGTAACAGATTTGCTGTATTTTCTCTTCCTTTCCCTTTATTGCAAGGGATATTTATACAGAAATAGAATGCTTGCTTCTGAGGAGTTCATCTGTGCCTTCTGGCGTTTCTGTGCCCGTTATCGCAAACAGATGATCAAGACCTGACCTGGAGCACCAGCTGAGAGAGCTGACAAACCCTGCTGAAGCAGAAGGCCTGGCTGGTGATTCAGAACAGAGTATTCTCTCAGGAGGACCCACAGACCAAGGCTTCTGGACATTTGCCTACATTTGCCATAGAGTTGCTAACTAATCTGTCACCTTAACTTGTGCATATATGTTGGTGTACACACACACATATTCTATAGTTCATATGTGTCCTGCAAATAATTATTTCTTATTATTACTATCATTAAAAAGAAAAAGAACAAGGAACTCTTTGACCTATTGATGTTGTAATCAGTCCTGCCATGATATGGGGGAAAAGGCTACTCAGATCATGAGTAGTAAATTCATTGCCATGGATTTTCCCATGCCCATCGCATCGAGCACTCATCCAACCACTCAGCTTCCACAGGGACACCTTCAACAGCCACATTTGTATTCTTTTGATTTTACCTTTTACTGCTAAACACAAGCCTGGCAATAAAATGGATTCCATCTCATTCCAAATACATGGCAGTAGCAATCTCTTAGGATTTTTCACCACCTTGTAGGTCCTTAAATTACTATTATGCTGCCATAATTTGTCACTGTAGAGAAATACTTACCTAGATTTAAAAGATGGTGAAGGTACTATCAAAGTAGCTGAACACTCCCTAAACAAATTCAGATACATATTTTAAAATAAAGAGGCATGCCTAACTTTGATTGTCACTGGGAAACTGAACCAAGGCACCACAGTGAGGATACCCTCCACCCAGTGTAAACACACGCTCAGTAGAATTTCTGCTGTTACACTAAATTCAATTACAATTGCAAAATTGTCCCATGACATGGGCCCTTGGGAGAGATTTTGCCATAAAAAATCCTCAGTCCTGGTTCTCAGACAGCAGGGACTGCTGCACAGAATGTCCCAGAGCAGTTAGGTTAAGGGTAGCAGCTGGGTTACTGATGAAAAAATTGTCTAATTTTAAAAACTTGCCAAAATCAAAAGCTCCCACTGATGTCTCATTTTCTAAAGACTGTGGTGATTCATCATAGATCTTTGCCTTTTCAAGTTCAAAACCCCCTGCAGTCACTGCCTTAGGAGGAGAACCTGGTTGCTTAAAACTTAAAGGAAAGGAAGGAGCTGTGAAATTAATAAAAATATAAATGCAACAACTGGAAACCCAAATACACTGAATGCCCAAAGGGTAGGTGCCAATTCAATCAAAATTGTGAAAAAGAAACTTTTTTTTCTCCTTAGGGGAGAAAAAAGCTGTTTCGGAAGCATCCTTTCCGTGACTGATTGCAAACCCCACTTATTGTTCCACTTCATCCAAGGAGTTGAAACCCACTAAATACACTGCAAGCTGAGGGCCAGCACAGCCCAGTGAAAAGAGGTGTGCAAGCAAATCTCTTCCTATGCAACTGCAGCTCAACAATAACTCAGAAGATCCTTTTTCCCCCCGGGGAGAACAGTGACTCTTTTCCAAAGGGAGCTGCAGAGGCTCTGGAAGTTCTCATCCCTTCTTCCACATCAAAATCCTCTGGAGCCCACAGACCGCAAGTGGGGCTCATTTGGGCATGGAGAGTAACAACTGACTCCTCCAGCAGGACCCCACAGCCCTTAGAGGAGGCCAGCACATGCTAGATATGCTTGAGTAGAAAAGGGTAGTGCACAGGTTAGTCAGGCTTTTCAAATTGCACCGTAGCATTTCTGCTTTCTTCCTTCGATAAAAATCTGTTCTGTTATGGCCTTTTACCTAACAGAGTGCTAGTAAAGAGGAAAACTCTGCTTCTGGGAAGACTAGGCTTTGGGATGAAGTAAGTGAGCCAAGATAGTTTATGTTTTTTAATTAAACTGGCTGGAAAAACAGAGCTCTGCTGCTGACCCTGCTGCTCAGTGACTCAGAGCGGTTTACAGCTCATCTTATCTTTGCATTTTAACAGCTTTCACCAGTCACCTCTGCTACATCTCAGTAAAGCTAGTGGAAATTCACACAACTAAGACACAAAACATTTCAACTATATCTTAATATCTCATTCTTTCCTCCTGCTGTACTTGTGGGAAAATAATGGAAATCTAGCATGAGATCTAAAGTTACATAAATGTGGAGTGGAGGCCTGACTGCTGGGATTCAAACAGGGACGTGACCCTGATAGAGACCATTGGAAGCTTATTCTGAGAAGTGAGGGATATTGTGGTATAAGCTCTGACACATGTGATGACAATTCAGAGCCACCAGAGATTCTGACTCAGTTCTCACCACAACTGTCATGCTTGGGTGACATCCAGCAAAACAGATTAGCACTTGAAAACTAGTTGCTAGAGATGTAGGTGGGTAACAGATCACAGTTGCCACCTCAGAAGAAACTTCATCTTTGAAAAAGAACTAGTAATTTTATAACTATCTCCAAATTACATCTGCATCTGTGCCAAGTGCAAACAACACTGCGTTCTGGACCTGCCATATCAAACTGTGCAACTTCATTGCTAGCACTCTGTCATGAGTGCATCAACACAGTCCAGAATTAAGCAACAAGAGCAGCAGACCAGGGATGTACCAAACAACCAGACACTGTGTCCATCCATCAGCCTAAGACATGATCTGCTCTCAGAAGATCTGACAGTTCAGATTTCCAAGCAAAACACAAGAAAAGGCGTGGGTGACTTAATAACTGTGACTTTTCCTTCTGAGTAATGGTCCAATTCAGTGGTTCTTTCAAAAAGAATCTTTCCATTGATGTCAGCAGAAGCTGACCATCACACCCTAAGAGAGAGATGGTGAAACTTATTGGTCTCTGTAGCTACACTGGTTTTAAGAAACAGTCCAGTTTCCTTTTTGGTAAGTCTTGACTAATAAACTGTTGCTAATGTTAACAGTTTGCCATGGCTGCTGAGAAGGGGACCAGCCCTCACTGCAGGTCCCTACAAATTTTGTAAACCAGTTTATCACTGTTTAGCGATGCAGTTACAATCAAGGACATGGAAGCAAACACTGCACAGCAAATCAAGGAAAGGAGGTCATGGAGAGAAACTACAGCTCTAAAAAAGATGAAAAGAAAGTAAAGAGAAGTGGCTGCAAATAATAGAGAGTTGCTTGATGAAGTCACTTTAAGCAAAGATGCAACAAGGGGTCAGACCTGTCCCTTGCTAAAGCCAACAAGATGTTTTTACATAAACCTGGTAATCAAAGGTTACATCAAAGTTGCATTTTCTGACTCAGATTTTATACCAGTTTGCATTCGTCTCCCATCTGCCTCTCTTTTCTCACACAAAAGAGTACCCCTGTCCAAATTGTTTATCAGGAATAATTCTGGGCCAGACTGTGCCTGGATCATGTCAGAGCACTACAAAGACATGTGTTGGTTACAGTGACCAAAATCATGCCAAAAGCATGCTGGCAGTCGAATAATCAAAGGACAATGCCCTAATTTCTACCCCAGCCCTCCCCTTACCTGCTCATATAGACATAAGTAGGAAAAAAATGGGGAAAAAAAGCCTTGTGAAACCAAGTACTCCTTACTTACATTAGGTGTTAACCTGTACTGCCATCTGCTCTTCAAGAGGCTTCCAGTTTTCACCTCATCTTTGGAGTGAGGCACCAATTCATCCATTCTGACGCTGTTTTAATGTGGAATGAGATTTTTAAAACCAAGCAGTGTGTTCATACCTTTAAAATTTCAATAAATAAAATACTAACACATTATCACATACTCTGTAAAGAAGAATCACGTCAAAAACATGCACTTGGCCAAAAGACCCCTTGGGGACACAGATTAAGGCTGGGCTCCGGCTTCTAAGGAACTGCACAGCCAGGAACAGTGCGGTTACATCCACAACTCTAAGCTTGCTAGCCAGAGTCTTTAACCAGCTGTTTGAGGTATTTGAGGAAAAACACAGATAGCAGACTGCTAGAAATTATATACATTATCTTATAACAATAAGTTCTGTTTTGAATTTTTAGCTTTGAGTATTTCTGTGGGAATAAAAAGGAAAGACAAGCATTGTGAAGGCAAAACAGCACTGGAGTTTCCATTTCCATTGCACTTTATAAAAGCTGTCATTCCATATGGTGAGTTTTTGCAAACAGTTTGAAAGGAAAGCTTTCAAAGCAAATGGAGTGGCCGTGTTCCAAGCAGAGGAAGCAAGCAGATTTCAAGGTATATTTGAAATTTACAACTCTACACTAAACTTTGGCACAACTTAGAGCTGCTTTTTCACTGGAATGATCAGCTTGGAGGTTCCTTAGTTGTTGGTTTGATTTTTCTTTCATGTGATTCTCGAGTTCCCTCCTGACACAATAATTTTACCTTTCTGTTCCTTGGAGCCAGCTCTGAAGGGCATATGTTTGTTATAGAAAATGACAGACCTGAAACTTGACAATTTTGGGAAAAGAATTAAAGACTAGTGTCAAGATCAAGTGAACTTTCAGGACAGAAGGAGCTTCCTGCTACTTTACATGACTTACCATGAACTGCTGCTTCCACATTGTTTGGATGCTTGCATTTGTTCAGCTGTGCTTGATCTCTTATCACAGCTGGCTATCAGCCTGCTGCAGCTGCTCCTTCTTGACCTTTTGCTTGAAGTATGTTTTCTCCCCAAAATCTGTTAGGATGCACAGGGCTGAGCAGCACTTCCTTGGGGATGACAAATGTCATTGGCAAGGCCTTCAATACCCGCAAGGAGGCTCCTTCCCAGTATGATGTACATCAGGAGGAACAGAGTTCCATACAGCAGAGCAACAGGAATGGAGAGGAACATCTACTGTTTCAGGTTGCAGCTCTCTCATCTGTAAAACTGAGAGGCAAGCAACAACTGTCTGGAGAAACCTAGAAAGCAGCTACTAGAAAACAACAAGGGACAAGGATGACACTGACACAGGGCCTATGGGAATGTAGTATTTCCCAAAACTAATTAATTAACAACAGCCTGGTATCATGGAGGGGAGAGAAATTTGGACTGCAATACTACTGGGAAGTTCTATCTTTTTTTCCTTCTCCTCTTGCTGGCTGTCTCTTCCCTTTCTGTGTCCTAAGAAAGCTCTTCTCTCTCTTGTGACTGCAGGGCAGCTCACAGCTGATGCCTTCAGAAAAGAGGCGTTTCTTACTATTAAAACTCAGATCATCTCTGGTCTTAATTATGCCTGGAATCTCCATAAATCACATCTTACAACCGATGGAAATGTCATATCTCTCCTGGGGAGAGGGAGTAGTAACCTACTCTGTAAATCCAGCCTTGCCAATAATTAAAACCAAAAATCAAATCAGTGTTCTGAGGGTACCACAATATTTCCCATTTTGATCTCTGTGGGGGAACTAAAGCAAAACAATACAGGCCTGTCAGTTCCTGGGCTCCTTGTTTTGGAGGGCTCCTAAGGTGACTCAGTGATGTAGCCACAAGTCAATAACTCGCACACCTTACCCCCAAGAATTTTGTCATGAGCACCAGAGAACACACACACACACATTGGCACTTTGTAATCTCAGTTAAACAGTGAACAAATGTCAAATGTTAAATAATCCCTCACTTTCAACAGGAGAAACTGCTATGAGCAGCTGCAACCTCTTACAGCAGAATTAACCACGTTGCAGAGTTCCTTATCCAGGTGGCACAAGACAGATCCCCCAAGAAAAAAGCTGTAGGTCCCAGTCACATCTCTACCAGGAAGGCCAAGAGCAGATCTAATACAACCCTGCGGGGGCAGGATGGGGCTGCAGTGGGCTCAGCCAAGACACTGCTGCCACAGGCTGATCTCTAGCTCTGGGGGCATCCATGGTCAGCCCAGGAAATCCAGGAAGTCCAGATGGGGATATGGGTGATACAGACATACCTGTGGGGCAGCTCAGGTGAGGATGAGGCTGATAGCCCCAGCAGAAAAGCATCTGCAGTGGGAGAGGGGGAAGCTGCTGACACATCCTCATCTCTCCCCAGCCCTTTAGTGGTGCCCACTCAAAGCTTCACAGCTTCTGGGGAAGAATCCTGAATGTTCTCTGTTTGCATTTTTCATAGTTTAACATGATAGATATTCTTTGTATGTTTTGAAAAGCTAACACACTGTCTTGCCCAGCTCACCAAGCAGCAAAAATAGAGGACGCTGAGGTTTGAACTCATGTTAGTGATACACCCCTTCACTTACACTCAAAGCTGGGGAGACAGATGCTGTCATATACTTGTGCTCAAGATTCTTCTGCAGAAAACTTAAATGCAAACATCACAGTTTGTACCTATTTTTGACTCCTTCTTTCCAAGCACAGTCCGATACTACAGTAAGAGAAGAAAATTACTTAATTTTATAGAAGTTTTTTGGTTTGCAGGGAAGCAAGTGAATCCAGGCAGCAATGTAGATATGTTTAACTTCCAGTGATCCAATCACCAGTATTCTGTTCTTGTTGTTGAAGCACTCCCCTAAATATTAGGTAGCTAATGAACTTGTGCCTCTTTAGTGACACCAAAACATGGAATACTTGTAGATTTGAATTTACTGTCATTTTGCTTTTCTCATATTGTTTTTGAAATTTGATCAAGATTACTTAAAATATTCAGTGAGAGAAGGGGGCCAATTTTGGGGGGGAAGAAGATGTAGAGGTGAGTTACATATACTCAAGGGTTTATTTCTGAGCATTCTGTCTGTAATTCAGCAAGACAGCTAAAAGCATTGCAACGCAGCAGTACGAGGACGCATATATGCTTAGAATTAGATGCAGACATAAAAAGCTTCCAAAACTGGAACACATAGCAGGTGTTCCACTGTAAGTCCACTAAACACTGAAATTCAGGAAGTGAAAATGCATTTTGTAGTTCAGGGGTTTTTGTCTGACAGCATTTCAGGAACAAAAGCAAAGAATAAGTGTGGGAAAGATGAAGTGCCAAAAGCCCCTTGGATGAGGATGCTTAATCCTTTAAGAAAAGGATGCTTAATCCTTTAAGAAAAATGTACATAAAAATCCTCATCGCTCCAGCATTTCATAATGCACATTTCTCGATCATTTGCATTAAATACAATGTTCTGAAAAGCTCAAAGAATCACATGACTGTGAGACTGGGAGAAAAAAGTATTTATATGGTTATACAAAAAAAATTTGCAGTTTATTGTATATCTTGGGACAACATGTGTAGCTTTATCCAATTCCAAGATTTTTAAAGTACAGTGTATGGAAAAACTACAGATATGGTTTTATCAAAATTCACATATTTTCACAAGCTGGACACAGGTCCTAAAGATGTAGGAGAACCATAATTCAGAGGGGAAAAAAAAGAGCTGAAAAATGCTGTTTGGAAATTATACACTTCTTATAACTTTCATAATTATAGTGAAGTCCTAGTTTAATATAAATACCACTATTAAAAAAACCCCAAACCAATAAACTTCACCTTAGAAACAGCAAAAGATTTTCTTTAATCATTTATTTGAAGATATCCAGCCTGCTAGACAAATTTTCAGAGCAGTAAATCACAGAGAGGGTGTTACTTTAAAGAATTTCTACAGGAAATTCAAAGCAAAAGCTTTGTGCCTCTAAGAATACTATGAGTTTCCTGGCATTTGCTTGGCTGGTGCCAACAAGCAAGCTTAGGAATGCCACTATTCCAAGAGAACTGGAAGCAGCTCATTTTTCCAAGGCAATAAATCCTCTCTAGGATAGCAGATAAGAGACAGGTCTTTCGACATGCAGATCTATATGTTCTCATCCAAGTGGTGGGCTGGAAATCTCAAGACATCAGTTTATTCTAGGCCAAAAGTCCATAAAATTCCAAGAAATCTCTCTGGAGCTTACCTCAGAAACAGAATCCCAAAGCAGAACAAAGAAAACAATTAGGAAATTGCTTTGCCAACAAATACAACATCTCTTTATTCTGCAGCTAACACAGACTCCCTTCCTATTGGCAGCATGCACAGAGTGAGACAATATGAACAATATGAAGGTTTAAAGATAAATTTGAATTTCTGTCCTTTGGTTAAACAATGCCTGACTCCTTTTCTGGAGCCAAACAAATTAGAGCTAGTGGCAATGACCATGGGGAAGTTCTGTTGAACCCCCAGACCCTTTTTTCTTAAGAAGTACTGAATGCACATGATAATAACATCACCGAAAGTCTCATAAGAAAGCTGAAAAAAAATGAAACTTTCCTCTTATGAAAATGAAAAATATCCTGGCTCCTTTAATTTGCCCACACTTAATCATTTCTCTCCTTATTTTTTCCTCTTCTTCATATTTCCTAGTGTAATTTCAATTTTATATAGTCCATTAACAAAAACAAGTTGGTAGAGTTTCTGCTCTTTCTTACAGAAATATGCCCAAAAGGTTTGCAAACAAAAACTCCCCTGGACTTTGGTCTGAGTCTTGATTTTTCTCAACTCCACTATCATGCTCAAACAATTCATCCATCATGGCCTGAATCATGCGTGGACAGACGAATGGGACTGCAAGAGCTCACAAGAATAAGGGAGAAAAGCAAAACTGCTGACAGACAAACACTGAACAGTTTTTCCCCTGAAAGAGTAAGCTGGAAGGTAAAGGCTATCCATCAGGCCTTCTCATTAACTCAGAGCTCTTCTTGTCACACAGTGGTTTCACCCATCTGAGCTAAATGCATAAAATGCACAAACTTAACTGTCTTCAAAAATTGTATGGCAATTGGTTTTGCCGTATCTGGGCTACTTGTTACTGGTCATCTATGTCCCCTAAAATGACCTCTAGAGGAGAAAGTGCTGTTATCCCCATTGTGAAAAATTAGGCATAGGCACCAACAATACTGAGGGTAAATGGCATTTGTTTCTGGTTCCAGAGGAGTTACAGCACTGCAATTCCCATCTTGGGTAAAAGTGAAATAGTCAGGTTTGAAGCATACCTCAAATTCCCAAGTAGGAAGCCAGAGAGTAGAGCAAGGACTTAAGTTTTGTATCCGTTGAATAAATTCCCTTCAGGTCCCAGGGTAGCTCCATCTGGCCAGCCTGTCTTGTTTCCTTGACTTCAAAAACTGCTTTAATTATACTACAGAATCTGCCAGGGAAGCCCTTCATTCTATTTGCAGTATCCATATAGCAGATGGGATACATTTGACCAAATAAACTTTCTCAATCGATTTAAACTCTAACATCTCTTTCATGAAGATAAAGACGGTCTTCAGAGTCCATCCCAACAAAATTCAGCCCCAAAGAGTGGATCCTGGGATCTGTTATATTATTGTCAGTAATATCTCTTTTTGGCTTTAGATGAAATTATTTCATCTGAACACTCATCTGAACAACTGCACTGACATTCCAGAAGCCTGTGAACAAGATTATTTTATGCAGTTCAGTAGCAAGCAGTGCAGCACAGTGGGTGCTGTGGGAGAGGCAATCCCAGCTCAGCACACACCTAAGTTTTCACACATGGATAGAACTGTTGAAATTAGTGGCTTTATTTAAGTGTTTATGTATTTAACTTTCAAATGGGTGCGGGCCAGAGCAAGAACAAACAGTGAAATCTTGATGTGTTGCAATTACCAAAGGTCCCACTGAAGTCAGTGCTGTAAAGATGCCATCTGTGCCAGCAAGAATTATACCCATCAATTCCTGCACACTTGGGATGCTCTTCTTAGTGCTGCTATTCTGCACTGTGCCAGTAGTACTGAGCACATGCTTTTTGTTTCATTACTTACCTTCTTTTTCTATTTTTTCCCCCCAATAAAAGAACATCTGAGACACAATTTGCATTATTGCCCAACCAGGGATTTTCTGGATTTCTGAAGAAAGTCATGCAAGTTATATTACAAAACTCTTTCATTTGGTACACACTATTACCTTATGTTTGCCATGATATTCTAGAATGCATGTGCATAGTTACAGTGACTCAGGTGCTCACTGTTACCTTGCTATGCCAGTGTCCTGGAAGAGGGGAGATCTCTCCCAGAATGTATGCAATGATGCCGTCTGTCTCTCTGCCCTCTCTGCCTGCTGGTAACTGACAAACACCTTAAGTGCTACATTCATTTTAACAGATAGGGAGAGAAGAACATTTCTAAAAAGTCTCACCTAGCACGGCAGGAACTGCTAGAGAGCATACCAGGTCCATCAAGTCCAAGAGAGACCCTTCAGCATATAGGCTTCTTTCTTATTTATTCCTTGTATAACAACTTTTTTGGTGTCACAGATTCAATTTCAGAACCCAGAGAGGCTCCAACATCTGCTGGGCAAGGCACTCTTGCATCTGAAGGCTCAACAGTCTCAAAAACTATGCAATGGCGCACTTGTTAATAAGACACAATTATGCAAGCCTGCTAGACGTCAGTGTGCCAAAAGCATTCATATGGCTTGTCCACAGCCTTGTGAACAGACACAGCAACAAGGGACTGTGTCTGGATAGCCCATATTTTGCATTCAGGGACATCCCTACAGATATTTGGCTTAAACTGCACTCCAGGCACTGACTGTGTAGCCAAGGAAAACACAGCTTCAGAGAGCTATTGTTCCTTGCTCACTTGATTTATTTCAAAGTATGCATACATGCATACAAAACTCAGCAGATAGCTCCAACCATATATCTGTTCATCTGTGGTCAAACAAAAAAAGACAAGATCCCTACTGTGCAGAAGGCATAGGGAAGTATTATATGACATTTTTCCACTGAAGCAACCGTCATCATCCACCACAAGTGAAAAATGATGATGCCAAAAGCATCACACACATGCAACTTTCCAAGTAGCCAAACGCCGCATAATCTTCTAAACTTAAACATTTTCTAATAAGGAAGAAAAAAATTATTCTATTGTCAGTCTCAATCATTGACTTCAAAAGAATATAATAGTCCAGGAATGAAAAGTCAGCAGCAGATACTAATGATTCACAGCAGCTAACCTGTCTGAAACTTAAAGCCCTGGGTTTGGGTGCTTGTAATTTTCTGGAAATTCCTGCTTTTGAGTAAAAAAAATTATTTTCCATGGTGTGCAGGGGACGTACTGTGTCAAGGCCCAGATACAAGCATAGAATCATAGAACGGATTGTGTTGGAAGGGACCTCAAATTTAGATCATCTACTTCCAAACCCTCTGCTGTGGGCAGGGACACCTTCTGCTAGACTAGGTTGCTAAAAGCCCCATCCAACCTGGCCCTGAACTCTTCCAGGGATGAAGCATCTCACACTCATAACTGCCACGTGGCTTTGTTAAACATTTCAACAATCATTTCATCGGTAATTTGTTTCCTTCCACAGAGGAATAGGAATCCTCAGAGCAGCACAAAGCAACCTTACACAGCAGTAGGAGATGTGTGCAACAGTAAACACAAGGTGAGTAGTACAAACAGTGATAACAGGGCTAAACATGTTAAAGCAATGCATCCATAACTTATGTGGAAGCACAATCCCAGTACAGGCTGAGCTGTCCTCCCTGCTCCTATTTCTTTTCTGTGGGAGCCAGGGGTCTCAGGGAGAACACAACAGAGCTTCTCACAGTTTGCATTGTTCAACCCATTTCTCCTCTCTGGATTTACTCCCTCTTTAATCTGCTGATACCTGTTTTGACACAGAGTAGTATTTCACTTCAAACCCCTTCTCAGTGGTTCGGTCGCCAAGGATGGTGGTGTATCAACATAAATCAATGGAGATAAGCCGAGAGTTGTTAAGAGCTACAGCTGACATCTGCGCTCTCAATAATTCAACAGTTCACACGTAAACAATAGCCACATTTCCTAGTTTTATGTTTTCATAAGTTAATGAAAAGAGATAGGTTTCCCATGAGAGGTGCTGAAGCTCCATACAGCATTATTTACCCTTCTTTCAAAAGCATATTTGTCGCCAACGGAAATTACTCAGAATGCAGTAAAACATGTTTTTCTAGCAAAATGAAGTCCAAATCCTGCTTCCTGGACCAACATGAACTTTCCAATACAGGACAATAAAGCTACCTCTCAGACCAGGAAAAACATTATTTGGGCCTTTTTCTGAACCATCCAAGAGCGGTAAATAAATATATAGAGGCAAACATTTCACCTCATTATGCTTTGGTTTATGGGGAGCTGGGGTGGTGCAGGCACAGGAAGATTCCTTAATGATCTCAGGTTGATACTGAACAGACCATGCTGAAAAGCTTTTTCTGATTCACTAATCCCAATCAAGTAGTGGTGTTACAAATACCTTTCAACAAAAACACCCACATCTTTGTCAGTGCTTTCAAACTATTAGCTAGAGACCGAACTAGCTTAGATACACCTTAAAAAAAATAAAATTAGGAAGCCATTTGTCTTCCCTGTATGCTTTTAAAGCTGTACAAAGTGGGGGTTTTGTGGCTCATACAGGCAAAAGAGAATTTTTTTTTCTAATCTGTCTGCCTCTATACTGTGGAGATGTTTTCCTTTATCTGTATCATTTCAGGTCTGCACTAGAAATTTTTACCAGTTTTTGTACTGCAGGGTCTGAGTGGGATGATCTATTCCTTTCTTAAGTGACAAAATTGTAATGGCTTTTCAGTTCCTCCATGAGGAGGAAAGTACTTCAGTAACATATTCCTTAGTGTATACTTGCAATGCCATGAATTTCTGCCAGCAAAATTTTCCTGTTGTCATCATAAACTATGTTTAGATGAGTTCAGCATTCTGGTTAAAGACAAATTTTTTCTAATGAGGTTATGAGGCCACTAAAACATTTTTTATAAATGAATGGCTGCACTGTTTTTAAACAGAAATTTCTGCTCAAATGGGTTCTTTATAGAGCATTTTTCCATTTATTATTGTAGATAATTGATTCCAGCAAGCAATAAAAAGCTAAGTATGTTTAGTTCTTCCCATGTATGTTCAAAAAAAAAAAGACAAAGTTTTATGTTACTCAGTTTTTAAAGTTTAAAATCTTAAGAAACAACCAAAATTATAGGCAGTCCCCAGCAGTAATGAGGACCAACATGGAGGACCAGGGACGACTGTTTCTTCCCCCTGCACAGGTATTACTTTTCTTGTTTAAAAGTCAAAAAACAATACAGAGATATGGTTGCTGGCTGTTTAATAGACAATTATTATTGGTCTTCAGAAAAGAACCCCAACAACACAATAAACAAACACATCTCAATAAGAAGTGTTTCATACCAAGGTCATTGCTGACATCCCAGACTTAGGGGCACCAAAGCCCACTGCCACCAGCAGTCCTAAGGAGGCAGAGCACACTGAGCTTTTGCACCACTATAAAAGCTGATGACTAAACCAAAACAGTGCATGATTTTTCACAGGCCAAATGAAGTGTTTTATGCAGATGGCAACTCTGATCTGGATTTCTACCCTCTAAATTGTTTTAAAAATATGCACCTAGATGCAGATGGATACAACAGCAGGGACAGGTGATTCTACTTAAATACCCACAAGCATTTCTGAAATTATTAACTTTTGAAAATTCCAGAGAAAATCTAATTCTCCAAAAGTTATGATCTCTACTAGACTCACAGTTTCACTAATTCTGTTCAGCCAGTGATCATGGTGGCAAACAAATTCTTGTTGTCTGCAGGCAACTTGCAGTGAGTCCTGATGGGGTTTTTTGTTACCACAAAGCATTTTTGGCACAATGCGTAAAGTTCTTCAAGCATCAACAAGGACCACTGTGTGTGCAAGTTTTCAGAGGGTTTTGTGCTGAATGTGGGCTGAAATGCTGATGCAGAGTCCTCTAGCTATGCACGTATGGCAGCACCCTGGCCCAGACAGCATCCCAGCTACACTTGAGAGGCTCAAAGTCTGTCATGGCCTTGACTGCTTTGATAAGCAGCTCAGCTGCCCTTCCTTTGCCATGGAACCTTTTGCAGTTTAGAAACTAAAACAAAACAATAAATAAATAATAAGAAAAACACTAATTGTTTACCTTAGAGTAACTCTGGAACTCTAAGATGAGCTGTTAACTTAGGCTGTGTCTTTGAGGGCTTATTCAGTTCAGGTAAGAAAGTCTGGGCTGCTTTTGCACTGCCCAAAGGAGTGTCCTGCCCTATAAGAATACCTTTCCTACTCCTATTCCTTCCAGAGTCAAGGAGCCCAGAAGCACAAGGATTTAATACAAGGAAAAGGAGTTACTTATCCATGCACATAAAGCTGCCGAAAAAGCCTTCTTGCTGTAGGTTGAGTAGCCCTTCTGAATTCCCTCAGCAGTTACCCACATGGACCCCACCTATCAGTTATCGTAACATCTAGTTCAAAGCACTTGCAGAGTTCCTTAAACATGGTCATCTGAAATGGGCACCCAGTCCAGAAGACCAGGCCACATGTGAAGCATTGAAAATATGGACCAAGAGCCACACAGGTGCTTTAGAAATTTCAGAAATTCAGTTGTTTTTCAAACCACAGGTGCTTTAGAAATTTCAGAAATTCAGTTGTTTTTCAAACCAATCAATTGATGCTCTACAAAGGATACAACATTTTTAATACGTTTGTTTTGTCTGATGAGTTCGATTTGCCACTATGTCCTGAAAATCTAGAAAATATCAATTTCAGAGCCATCCAACCTCCAAAATGGAGCTCCTCTTCATCTTTAATTTGAGGTCTTTCTGTGCCATGGCCTCTCACTGCTGGTATGTCTTCAGGTGCACAGGTTTTAGGTCTTGGGTGCTGACAGGAAGACCGGGTGGTTGAAGAAAGCCTATCCTCTTATTTGAAGAACACTTCAAAGAACTTCCCTTTTATTAAAGAGATTATTTAGGATATAGACCTAGGTAAAAATTTAAAAGACATGATGTGTAGAATATTGAAATAATCTTGACAACATCATGATCAGAAGAAAGTTCACAGAAATGAGAGGAAATGTACTAATTAGTGAACACAACTGAGCTGCAAATGCTAAGAGAAGCTGCATACCACAGTTGCATTGAATGGCAACATGATCTAGTTTAAGAAAAAAACCAGCATGAGTCTTCCAGGTTTGAGGTCCCAGGTGAGAGTTTGAATATATTCTATGACAAATAACTTGTAACAACTCCAGTAATTGTGTTTAAATAATTCTCTAACAATGAGCTTGGGGGTTTTAAATGTTCTCTATTTTACTGCAAAGACTTGCTAAATATTTTAGAAGAATACAGAGGTAGTCAGATAAAAATGAGGACAAATTTAAAACAGTAAGAGTGAATAAATAGGATCTACTTACTAAAAGAAAAGACATCCAAATTACAGAAAGAGTCCAATAAATCAAACCATTTACTCCTTGAAAGAGAATTTTACTGTGTCATTGGTGCTAACCTTTCAATGCCCAGTTAGCCATTACTTCATCAAAATTGCAAGTAGGAGAATTATTGTGCTCAGGCTGTCTTCAGATTTCCTAGTATTTTCTCATTAATGTTAATATGACATTAGAACATTCTGCACTTGAATTACTGAGTCATTATATTAGACATAGCCCTAAGGCAATCAAAAGAGTCACAAATGTCTCATAGCACACTTCAGTAGCAATGCCCTGTAAAATATCCTCTGCATCTGAAATTCATCACTTCCTCAGCAATCTCATAAAAATGGTAACTTCAGAGATGCCAGCAGCAATGCAGGCAGAACACAAGCCCTTCTTCCCCAAGTTACTTCCCAGTGCTGTTATTAGCACTCATGAGTGGTGGAGCTGGCTGGTAAGGAGCAAAGCTCTGACTGTCATCTTGTCAGGTCACATCAGTCACTGCTGATATAAGCTGGCGAATAATGTAGGATAAAGTGAGAACTTCTGCAGATAATGGCAAAACATCAAAACAACAGTCAGGTCATTACTGAGTGACACTCATTTCATAGTGTGTTTTACTTAATAACACTGACAGTGAATAATTATTTTAAATGCAATAAAAGTAATTGTTTCTTGGTGGCAACTGAATATGAGACATTAGAGGAATCCAGACCTATGAAAAAGGAGCCTTTGATGGAAGAAGAAAAATGAAAAAATACCTTTGATGGAGGAAGAAGAATGTAAAGATATCCCCAGTTCCACATGACACTAAAAAGTATTGAGCACTATAATGAATGTGGAAAGGAGATTAGAAAATGTTATCTGTATGTCTGCCAGTTGCACGCCTTTCCCCAGGCTCTACTAGTTTATGTTTATATGGAAACATTATTTTTCCTTCAGTGCTCACTCCATTAGTGTTATTAACAGCAGTGTTGATCTGTAATCATTGCACACATTCACCCAACTGCAAAGCACCCACTCCATGTACACACAGAGACTTCCCCACGCAGCATCAAATCTGATAAGGAAATAAAAGAGATCCTTAAATTGCCAGAGCCTTAGGAAGAAAGTTCAAAGTAATCTAGGAGCCATGTGTTGTTCAGGAAAAGTAGAAGAACAGATTAACAACTCTAATTACAAAATGGAGATTATCCTTAAATGTTTCAATTTGAATGGGTAATTAACTGAGATAATGGTTGCAAATACATGGTCTGAAGTGTTCTTACCTTTCATGTTTAAGTAATTATATCCATAAGGAAGAAATGTCTTCAAAGCATGCTTACCATATTAACCCACTCTTCCCCATGTAATGTGAAGTTCTTCTGGCTTTACTCTTCAAGCAGTAGGTTTCCTACAGTGATTTTGCTTGATGGTTTGCTGCTGCATAAAATTCAGCAAGATTAATCTGACTCCAAAGCAGGCAATGCTCTCTCAGTACTCATTTGCATAGAGTTTTGTAGTGAGGAAATAAAGTTATGCTGCATAGCTTACTTGAATTTTAGTCTTCCATCAGTCATTTGACAAAACACTGAAAATAAGCTTTGGTTAAGAAATTTTAAAAAAAAGTTTGTGAACACAATTGCCATAGGTGAGCATGATCCAGTATTTAGATTTTTTTCCAAATGCACATTTTAATAAAGACCTACAAAATTGACTGATAGGACATTGTCTTTTTGATGTTAGTAGGATAGCTAGACTAGAAACTGCACATCTCAGCAGCCCAGGGGAACCAACCATGTCTTCAGACCTGCCCCTTATCCGTGGGATATTTTCTTATTCTGTACTTTTCAGAATTACAGTTTTCTTTAAGACAACATAACACAAAATATGCCAGAAATTTGACTGTATCTTTCAGATACAGCTCACAGCTAATGATGAGGGCACTGGGTACATCATACCTGAGAGCTACCAAAGACAAATCCATTCTTTCCTGGAAACTTCCCCACCCACTCCACACTTCTGAGAGCACAGTCATCAGCAGATGCAGAGAGGTTGCTGCCCACCTTGAGTTCACAGCTGGGGACTATTTGGCATAAACATAACCAGGAGTTATTGTCACTCCATTTGGCAGTAAAAGCTAAGAAGGAACATTCCTCCCCCAGACATTTAAACTGCTCCATATGCTCTTTATGGTAAGCTGAGTGGCTGCAAACCCCCAGCTATACACCAGCCAGAGAGTAGCTGAGCAGGGAAAGAGTCATTACATGCTTTGGCTTCCAGCTGCTCCCCTACAGCCTGACATTTCTTAAGTAGGTGTACACTTTGTGAAATAATACCCTTAGGCGCTCGGTGGAGAAGGAGGTTGCTTTCCAGAGCAACCACCATCAGTCCCTGTGAACACCACAAAATTGCTGTAATCCTCACTGTTTTAAAGTACTGCCTCAGTACTTTAACACTTTGGTTATATTAAACATGAAGATCTTAAACATACCTGCTGGGAGACTGGAGGTGTGAGGTATGAGATACAGCAAGCAGGAAAGCAGAAAGGAGGGGCCTTTGAAAATTACATAGTATTTTGTCTCTATAACACATTTCTGAAAACAAAACAGGGAAAAAATACTTCATGTAATGATGAGATGACAAGAAATTGTAAGAGAAAAGGCATCACATAGTAAGGTGACAGGAAAAAAATATAGCAGGAAGGAAAATGAGGAAATGCAGCAAGAACTCAGACTGGAAGCAACAGTCAGAGATTTTGATTCCAGAGGAAATTTTCATGGCCAGGCTAGGGCAGAAATAGGTTCAAAATGTATTCAGGACACGTTCACCCACAATGATCAAAACCACGTTAACTTTCTTTCCAACCTTTTAATGCCAGTACACAGAGCCTTACCCCTGTACAAGGTTTCTACAGCTACCCACATCTTAACCACTAAACTGTCTGAGACCTTTCCTTTGATGATTTAGAGGGTATGGCCATGAATTAAGGCTGCATTTTTTACCAGTGGTCAGGTGTTAACTGAGGCAGTGACTTTTGGGGTGCCTCTGTGTGTGTGTGTGTATACGTGAAATGGGGAGGAATAATGAGGGAAAGTACAGCCACAGGATCTTGCTCTGGGCTGCCTTGTCTGAGCCAGTTTCTATTACAGTTTCCAGAGCAAGAACACACTGTCTGTTCGTGGTCTGTGGAAACCTAACTTGTGAAAGGCTTTTTGGCTCTCCTCCTCATTTCCACTAGCTAAATTGCCATAAAAAGCAGTCATGTTATGCAGGGATTTTCACCTTTGGCATCTCTGAGATGTCTAGCCTTCTTGTTTTTCACATTCCTGCCTTGTGTCAGCAAGTGGTGTGGCTTCAGGGAACAATCTGTGTAGTCATGATTAGCAGAGAAAAGGTCCTATGGAGATGTGGACTGTGATGCCAAGAACAAGTGTGATCCACTTGCTGGTTTGAAAAAGTCCAAGAGAAAGGGGAATTAAAACAAAATCCTGATTTCTCAACCCTACTGGTGTGTCAGTGGTGCTGACACTGAGAGATTCAAACCCTTCACAGACCCCTGCTCTGGCCCCAGCCTCAGAATCTGCTTTATCTCTAAATTCACAACTAAGCCTCACTGGTAGAGGACACTAAATCTCCTCACAAGAACAGGAGGCACAGAAATTATAATAGGACACCAGGGGAAACCACATCTTGTAACCACTCTTCACAAATATCTTCATTGCTTAACCTAGAAAATGAATAAATCTTTCCAGAGTTGTCAATGGGTATAAGTCTCACAATAAGGGGGAAACAATAGATCTACAAAGTGCAGACATGGGAAATACTCTTAAAGGGAATTTGCAAGTTCAGCTGTACTGGAGGTAAATGAGGTGACAGGACAAGTGGTCTGAAGGCAGAAAGGAAGTGTCCTTAATCTAAAGAGTATGTTTTTACAGTAGATTTTGCTTTTTATTCAAAACAGATTTGTTTTGTGCATGACTTATGCATAGACCAACGCAACACTCCACTGCCCTGTCAGACTTCTAAACGTCCTCTTTTACCGCAAAGTGAGTGTCCCCTCATCCACCTTGAAAACAAGCACAAGTGGATTGCTGATACGAATGGTATATATTGTAAAAGCTGAGCCTATGCACTAAATTCATGTGCTACATAGTGTCTCTCTGTCTCACAATGGAGTCTAGCCCAAGCAATGTCAAACTGAAACACTGCATTTCTCCAGTGCCCTACTTAGCCTTGCTCTTGCTTTTCTCAAGAAATATCAATTTATTTCCTTCACTTAGACTTCATTTATGAACCTTCTTAGTGACCCTCAAAAGAGGGGGGGGGAATAAAATAAAAACAGCCAGGCCACAGTTACTTTGACTGAGTTAACTATAACTACTTGTGAGTACAAAAAACTTTGGGAAACCATCACCACAAGAAATGCACTTAAACTAAAAATATAGTAGTACAGTTTGATTGAGTCTTGATCACTGTGTTTCAAACAAAAATTTCTCTCTTACTGTTTGTTTTTAAGAAAAGGTCACTAGAAAGTCAACTATTATGTATAAACTCTAAGTGATGTTGTGATTTCTTACCAAAACAATCTTGTGCCCTCTGTTTTACTGAGGTGAGAAGAATTTAAACTGAAACCCACAGTTACTATACCTAATTATGAGGCTCAGCACTGCAGAACACTTTTCACAGAATGGCTTAATTTCTGCTTCTGTAGATAACTTGACACAAAAGAAAGTGCTAAGAAGGTGTCCAAAAATTAATGTTGAGCAACTGAGGGGGCTGGGGACACCATATGAAGAAGATCAGGGTTAAAGAGACTATGCAGTTACTATAAATTATGTAAAATGGAGCAGATTAAGTCAGGTACTTGTGTCAACCTGATTTACTTTTTCAGGCACACTTGCACATCCATACTGATATTGTACTTCTCCACTAAAAATCAGGCACTTATGTGCTGTACTTGTCCTTCTGATTGCCAAGACAAAAGCACCTGGCTCTTGCTTCAGTTACTGGACTTTCCAAATCAGTCATCCTTTTTTAAAAATGTAATGGAGTTTTAAAAAAGGATGTTTTACACAAATTCACACAGTGAATTTTTGTGAATTTGTGTAAATTTGTGTGAACTCTACGGCATAGTAGAGTTAGTGCATTATTTTCATTGAGACAACGCCAAGCTATAACTACTGTGAATGGCACTCTAGGTACAAAGATGCATATCAAAAGCCACATTCAGAAATAAACTGAAATAATTAAAATTATTTCTGACTATGCTTAAAGAAAACTCATTTCCAAGCAGTAAAAAATTGAAAGTCAGTCAAATCTTGTTATTCAGCCATGGCACGTGAGATTTATGTTTTGATGTCTATTAGTTCTGTAATTGTTTTCCCTCCAAGCATTCATTTGTGGAGATTTGGTAGCTCTCTGGGGGTGTTATTAATTACTCTAAAATAATTTGTCCTGAAAAAATTGCTAGTGTTCTTAATAAATGGCAAGTCTGAATGCTTACCTGCATGATTCATGAGCATCAACCACTAATAACAGCTCCTCACTAAAAACACTGAAAGTTCATTGCAGTAATTACAGCCCTTAAAGCAGAACCTTTCATATAACTGTCCTGATATAAAGGTCTCAGTTTCATACAGATGTCAGCAGTGGCAGAAATTACTCCCTTTTTAGGAAGGTACAGATCCTGATGTCAGGTGAACTACTACACAGGAGGCTATCTGCACGAGAACTGGAAGAAATGGCTTGGAGGGGGACCCAGTTCACCTTATCCTGTGTTGGGATTAGTTACACTTGCCTTCATACAGCCTATTCTTAAAGACTTCAGTGACTAAGTCTGCCTAAGGAAGTCATGGCAAGGCTTCATCATACTTGTTATCACAAGGATTTTTCAAGTGTTTAATCCAAGTCCTCAGTGGTCCAGCTGTGTAGTATATTTCTATTTCTTTGCAAGATCCATTACTATTATTTTCTTGAGTCTAAACAACTTTATTTTTTTCCAGACCTTCAGTGGTGTTATTTTCTACATGTGAAATGACTTTTGGGAGGAAATGTGTCCACCTCAGCCAGGAACCTGCACAGGAAAGCAAGCCCACCCCACTTTTACAGGCATCTCTTTACTGCAGAGACAGAGCAGGAGGTGCTCCAAAAGCCCACTGTGACCTCTGACTGCAACAGGCAGCCTCTGTGTGTGCAGCTAATACATAACTCTGCACATTGATGTCAAATCATACATACAGAGTCAAAAATGAAAGCCACATGTGAGTATGAGAGATTAACCAAAGAAACAGTGATGATGAGAAAGTTGAGATGATGACACAAACATAAACACTGAGTATGAGGTTGAAGGGTTCCTGGGATTTTTGTACATGTCAACAAGTCAGATGAGAAAAGCAGGGAAACTATACACCTCAGCATTTGGTTATACCGTGACTTCTGTGGTGTGCTGTAGCAGATCACAGCACCCAAATATTCACATTTCAAAGAAGACTTCAAGAAAAGAATAAAAAATCCAGAAATGTTTAAGCAAGGGCTGTTAAATAACTAAAATATGAGAATCATCATAGGAATCCAGCACACTTAGTTCACAAAGTTCCTTAGTTACATCCTCTGGGATTATAAATACATTGAGGCCCCGCACACAAAGCAAATGATTGGAAGCTGAAGCTAAGATTCAAAGATAACCAAGATTCAAAGTCAACCCACTAGTGTAGGAAACAAAGCTGTTCAGACTATTTTACTGGACCTATGGATCTGGCAGTTGCCTTTTGAATAGTAGACTGTGTGCATTAAATGTCAAAGAGCTGCACTTGCATCAGGATCTGATTAGGTTAACATTGCAAGCTCAAAACTTGCTGAGTTCTTGTCAGTTCTTGTCAGGGTTCTTGTCAGTCTTTAATTTTAATATAAAGCAGTTTCCTTTGTTCGGAACAGAAAAGGAAAGTATGAATATGAAGTTATATATTGGAAGAGCCACTGGTCTGGTAGTAAAGCCCACAAGGAGAGACTAAGCAGACTTCCCCCTGCACTGCCCATCTCTGCACTTGGCACAGTAAGACAGGTATGTTCCTGAGACAGAAATGTACTGCTGAACTTCCCACAGCAAGCTCTACACATGCTCCTCACAAAAACCTGCATCCCCGTTCTCCAAAATTATGTCAGTTTACACAAGACAGGATAAAGGAGACCTGCTTGGTTCTGCAGATTTTCTGCTGGAAGTAGCTGAAAGACTTTTATTTTCCTGGGCTGGCAGAGCTCCTCTATTGATTTACCTTATCTAACTCAAGTCTCGTTTGTCAAGTTTGACTTCTCTGAATCTGATTTCACAGATATTTAATTAAGCTACTTAAACCACTAGCACTAACTGTCGAAAACTTACATATGAGATAGTACATTAAAGGGTATCAGATAAGGGGAAACCCCAGGTGGGCATGAAATGGCTTTTACTGTCCAAATGTGCTGGCTAACAATTAGCAAAACACTGTGGGAACAGAAAACTGTTACCAGAGACTGACCACAGTTTTACAGGCCCCTGCAGAAGCACAGAAAAGATTGTAAACTTCAAGCCCATTTCTAAATTGTAGTAAAAAACCCCCTTAATGTGGGCTAAAAAAGACAACTGTTTGCATCTAGAACTAATAAGGAGGCTGGAAAAAAATGGAGTGTGATTGTGGCTCCCTGGCGAAGCAAAGCTAGAAATAGATCTAGATTGCAGCAGCAGACATGAAATCAGATATTATGAATATTGCAAAGAAATGTATAAATAAAATATAAACAATGAGAATCTGTTAGTAGATCAGATTCTTGTTTGCAGGCAGATGAACTTTAAAGGGAAGACGTATAATAAGTAGTGTTTCCCTAGATAATGAGGCATACTAAGCAACTGCAGTAAGAAGAGAGAAAAAGATTGGGAGATGGAAGCTAAGCACAGTGGAGAAAGGAGCAGCAAATAAAAACTGGTGCAACACAATTCCAGGGCATTTAAATGAAACAGAATATTGTGAGGGTTGAGGGAGAAGAATCCTGGGAACCTTCCAAAAGCAGTTTAAAGCCGTACAAAAATGGTGTGTGCGAAAGACCTTTTGAACAGTGTTATCAAGAAGTCGAAGGAACCCCATAATTATATTTCATCAAGCTACAAAAAAAAGACAGGCTTGTGTAACTACGCAGTTTCCAGAGATGAACAGATGGCACTAGTAACAGAAAAGGAAAAGGCAATAGCTGATATGAAAGCACAGAAAGATGCAAACGCTAGCAAACAGTAGATACTTGCACAGACCTGAGAAACAAGCTTGTACACAAACAAGAACACTGAGGAGAAAGGGGCATGCAAGTGACACAGAAAATAAACCAGCACTCAGTCAATAGCAAATGTACAAGATACAGAAGAAAATAAAATTAGAAAAGCAGTGGCATCATGTAGAAAACTTAATGGAAAAACCTTATGCATAGAATCATCATGTCAGGGGTTTCAGGAACAAATTCAACTGCTGGTAACTTTGAGATTTCTCACAGATGACGTTAATGAAACACAATAAGTAAAAAGTAAAGGTTAGTCATACCCCTCAAAAAAACCCCAACAAACAAAAAAAGACAGCAGGGAATGAACAGAAAAAGAGAAACCAAAGAGAGAAAATCAGCACTTTTTTTTCCCATGCTAAAGTCTGTACCAAACAGTGCAAATTAAACCTACAGTAAGATGAGTCTCGGGGCTTTATTAGAAACAACACTTAGACACATGAAAAGGGGTGAAGATTGAAATTTCACATAGGGAGGAAAAGCCACATCTTCTGAATAAGAAAAAATGCATATAGTAACTAAACCCGAGACATACACTAAAACTAAGACATAGAAAAAATATATAAATGGAATAAAACCAGGTTATTTATGAGTCAGTTACAGTATATAGGTGACACATTGTTTATCACTGACTCCAAAGAAGTAAAAATGCTACTGCAGATATCCTCAGCATTATCAGAGCAAGAATCTAGGGTATAAAACTACCTGATATTTTCTCAAAAACCTCCAAGTATATTTGCCACCTGAGACAACAACTGGAGTGACCTTCTACAGGATACTGTCTCAGCACACTGCAGGTTGAGTGTTGATCAGAGCTGGAAGCCAGCTACCACATCCTGAAAAATAAACCAGTGAATGAAGAGGCAATCAGCATACAGCATGAGATCAGACAGGCAGAGCACAAGTGCCACTCCAGAAAAAAGCAGTGAGCTGCTGCATTGCACATCAGCTTCATTATCAAGAGACGGTCAAGAAATACTTGGAAAGAACATCTTGAAATAAATGTCTGCTTGACAAAAGCCAGCCAGAATTTTTAAGAGTAGGTAAAAACTAATAGCAAAGGATATTAGAGCATATTAGCCAGTGAGGAGAGGCTTTTTTTTTTTTTTCCCTTTTTTCCACTTAGTAGATTTCTGGGTTGTGGGAGTTTTGGGGTATATTTTTTTGTTCTGTTTCACTGTTAATAAAAAATATCACAATCAAAACAGGTACTTCACTAAAGTAACTGAGAGGTAGATAGCTAATTGCTGAGGCAGTGGCCTTGCTGTGTGAAAACACATCAACTGAACAAGAACTTTGACCTCATAATCAAACAGAAAAAATCAACCATCCCAAATAATTGAGAAGTTTAAGGCAGGCACTAGAAGGAAACAGGAAAATAAAGCAGAGGTATCCAAGTGTGCATATTCATTATTCTGCCAGATTGGCTCTTATGGGGAGGAATTCTTCTCTGTGCCCATAAAGACAACAAACACAGAGAAAAGGTGAGCCAGATTGAAAGCATCACTTAAAAGATGAGTGGATCATTGAAAACAAAATGGTTGTCAGAAGTCAGAGCCACTGTCGGCAGGAAAGCTATTTCTGAAAGTTCAGGATTGCCAAATTCAGCCCATGACACTGGGTTAAGTGGTCATAGTACTTGCAGAAGTCAAGTTAAGTGGCAAAGAGAGAATGACAGCTCATAGCACTAGCAGCAGGTTTTAGATTTTAGAGTTGCTGGTTCCAGAGAAATCTTTACAGGTCAAAAAAAAAAAAAAATTAAAAATTAAAAAAAAAAAAAAGGAAGAAAAGGAAAAAAGAAAGCAGAGAAAAGAAAACAGAAACAGAAAAAAGAAAAACAGAAGCATTTTATGAGCAAGAAGCTGTGTGGGGCTGAGTTGGTGGCCAGGACTAAATCATGGCACAAATCCATAAACAAGTCAGCTAATCTACCCTAACAGGTGTTTTGATTTTAAATTTACTGTCTCAAACAAATACGACAGAGGGAAAAGTGATGCAGTCTCCCTGAACAGGGCACTATGATCTCACATAAAGAAACTGAAAACAACTTTCAGGACTTTTTACTTGGTGAGAACTCCACGTGTGAAAGAAGAAGCAGGACCAGGACATTGCACTCTTGTGTCTTACTCCTGTCTCACACAAAACGGAGGGAACCAAAAGAGTCTCTGTGATAACTTATCTGCTTGAAAAGGTTTTAGCCACAGGGAATGGAGACAATTTTGCCCAAAATTTACTCTGCTCATTAGGAAGCATTTCCTACAATGGAAGGAGTATGTGAAGGTGCATGAGAAGGAAACTGGTTCCTGATTTCAGTCAGGTCTCCATCCCCCTCTTCTTATAGGCATCTTACATGCCTATACCTCCATAGCACTGTCTAGAAGTTACTGTAAGCTCTGTGGCATGTGTCAAGAGGATAAGATGGTTTAATGAGAAAATAATTATTGCTTTTTGTTTTTTCCTTTTCAAGCAAGCTTTCTAGTACTATATAATTAGTATTTGCTGTTAAAATACCATCACAGAACCTTAAAACAGCCCTTGGTAATGTTACTACCACAAGACTGTGTTTCAGTTAGTTTAATGCATAACACATTAAAATAAATGCAATCTGATTTCTCTTTTCTCCCTTTCAGCCTAATCCAAAATGCGTTAAACTGAAAAAAGCAGGCCAGGAATGTTGCAAAGGCTCAAGCTCGATACATTGCCTCTACAACCACAGCTGCACCACCTCAGGAGAGCACATGAAGAAGCAGCCATACTTTATGGAGATATTCAAGGCACAGATATTTTTGGGAAAACAGGGCTGGTAAACTGGTATCTAATAGAGTCTGGGAAGCCACAAGGGAAATACTCCATGTGTACAGCTCAACAGGACATAGGACTCTACGACATTTTCCATCTCTGCCTGACACTTCATAAAACTTAAGACTTAGTTTCTCTCCCCATGAGCTGCTCAGCAAGGCTAAAAGGAATTCAACATCCAGTGAGTGAAACTGATCATTATGCTGTCAGCAGTAGAATCCAAAAGAGATGTTATTAAAAATGAGAGCAAGAGTCAAAAGGCCAGTTCTTGAGTCTGTTGGATGTAGCATTTTGCTTCAGAGTCTAAGGCAGCATTACAAACATCCAACTCTGAACTTAGAGATGCCACTTGTATTAAGTTAATTAAAGAAATATTACATTCCTATTCATAAAATCTTCCTTTTTCTGGAACGGACATTGATTGATGTCCTTAACAAATAAAAGATCATCAACTTTTATTCTATGATAAATCTTTCAAATTGCCATGTGTTTGTTCTTTCCTGCTCTGCCCACTGCATCTCCTCCAGCTGCTATGAGCTATTAGTAATATTTCCAGAATGAAAACATGGAACTGTTCCTGTTTCTTCCCAAATGCCAGAACTGACAAAAATGAAACAGAAAGTGACATTTTCAACAGTTTTTACCTGATCGCATCATCCTTGCTGAAAATAAGTGTCCAAGTAATAATGGACAGCATGCTACTCCCACTTGAGTTAGCCTAATTTTTTCTTTGACTAAAGTGGGAGGAGACACTTCATATGCCAGTCCATAATCCCTAACCATAGCAAATGTCTCTACACTTCTCATTTCTCATCTGTATCTTCACTTGGGGTAGGGGTGGGTGGTGGATGGAGCAATGGGCATAACAAAAAACTCCCAAAACAGCTCCAACAAACAGGTCATGAACCAACAAAAAAAACCCAATTGCACAACCCAAAGAAGTCCTGATCCATACATCATAGTTTAGTTAATATCTAGCCATGATAAGCAGTCCACAATTGTTTACAGGACCATATTAAGAGTAGAATGTGTAAGTTTGTTATTTCCACACAGCCACATGCCTACAGTCAGGGCAGGTCATGATTCTTTCATGCAAAAAGCCTGTGAAGCAGTCGTCTAAAGCAGATAGGTTTACACAGAACTATTTTGCAAAAACATTTCATTTTTCAAAATATTCTTCAGCTTTGTGTCCAGAGATACAAAACTAAAGCAAACAGCATTACAGTCCTTCTGGAGGACCCAGTTAGACAAAGACAAAAATTAAAAAGCAGCAATGAGTTTAAATGCGATGAGGCAAAGCATTGATTTTCAGTACACTACATTACTCCTTTCAAAGGCATCCACAACAATCCCTTCATTGACTACAGGGGGAGATAAAGCTCCTGTGCTTTCCTTGCCTAAAAAGAGTCGATGCAAAAATTCTCTTTTCAGAGTTCCTTATCTCCAGTATACCCATACCCATCTTACCATAGTACCGGTAAGAAGTCCTACCCAAAGTAGACTGCCTGCAATAGTTCATAGATTGATTTCCTTTCCTATTTAACATCCAAGCTTTAAGAGCTTGTTGGACTTTCATATTTCTGTCCCTGCAGTAAAGTTTCTGAGAATCTGGTCAAGGCCTTGCTGCAACAACAGAATCACAGTAACAGTAATATATATATATATATAGACATATATTAGTGTTAGACAATTAATGATATGGTAATCTGCTTTACAGTATTGTTTAAGGATAATTCTGACCATGATGACATTCCCTATCAACAACTCCTTTAAGTAAAGCTGAGAAAGACACATAAATGCAGATGTGGGGGAAGGTGGTGAACAGAGAAAGCTCCTTTCGCACTTATGAAACAACTGAAACAAGTAAACAAAGACACCATCAGTAAGTGAACTCTGACAGCTTTTCCCCTAACTACCATCTCTGTAATACAGAAACATGAAGGCAGGTAGGTGGTGAGGCCTAATATGGATACAGCCAGTAAATATCTCTTTCACCCATCAGTGGTGTCTCATCCAAACCACAGGGAAGGAAAAGGCAAGAGGGTTCACACCCTAAATGGTGAGAAATGGAAACACTCCTCAGCAAATGAAAAGGAAACAGAGGTATTAACACTAATGGTATTGGTTAAATTCTACTTACCTATCCTCCTGAATCACAGAATATCGTGAGTTGGAAGGGACCCACAAGGATCCTCAAATCCAACTCTTCAATGGCTGATGCAAACCCACAACCTTGGTGTTAACAGCACCATGCTCAAACACACTGAGCCAATTTTAGAGGTCAGATAGTGTTTGTCCCCAAATTTAGGGCCATTCCACTTCAAAGACCCTACTGTTTGAACAGGGCCCTTGAATGCTCAAAAGGGAAAGCTTGCCCCTTAAATATTCCTAGACAGTACAAAGCTGTGGACATTCCGTTTTCCCTTGGTGAGATAACTAGTTTGCCAAAAAGGAGCCCCAGGCTACAGCTGAAGCTGTTGTGATTTCCAACACTGTGTGACAGAAATGTACTAGGAAAAGACAGCCTTATGCTGACCTCTGAAAAACAGGACAAGAGAAAGAGGCTGGAGGCTTCAATTCTTGCTTTGATGCAAACAAAAGCCTTTTTTATTACCCCAGCCTACAATAAAAGTGAAATAGAAAGATCGAATAATAATTCCCACAAAGGTCACAGCAGCATCCAACACACTTGGAAACAAAAGCCAAATGAGAGGTCTACCTTGAGGCTCCCAGATGATGGGGCAGAGTTTCATCAAAGTGTCAGCATGGCTGCAGATGACACCAAACTGGGGAGAATGACTGATAGACCAGAGGTTGTGCTGCCATCCAGAGGGACCTTGACAGGCTGAAGAAATGGGCTGATATGCACCTCATGAACAACACAGTACTACACAAAGAGCTACAGAAAAAAAGTTCATTATCAAGATTATACTGTAGAGGGGAAAATATTTTGTCATCACATGTTCAAAAGGAAACAAACAATAAAAGTCCTTCTAATTTGCTCTTCTAAGTCCTTTTTGTGCTCACGCGAAGTTGCTACAAGTGCATCACAGCAGCTTGGGGGCAGATACTGAAATCTGCAGAGGCCTACTGCACAAGCACAGAAACACCCAAGCATTCTGCAAGGTGTTAAAGCACTAGTAAAGATTTTCTCTGGGATCTTGCAACATCTTGCAAGAAGGGATTTCATGCTCTAACAAAAGTTTGCACCAGGTCAGTAGCTACCTTTTTTTTCAATGGCCTTAAAATCTCTGTTGCCATATGCCACTATGACTGCATATTACCTGAGACAGAAGAAAACAGAAAAAATACTGAATTTGTAAAGCTCTGGTGAGGATGGATTCTACTACACCCAAGGGAGGAGCTGCCCTTTGATACCCTGGTGTACTTCTTGGTTGATTTCTTTGCCTTGGTTCCTTGAGGATCAGCAGGCACCTCCTGTATTTAAGACTGAAAGCATCACAGCTTTCAGAAGAAAATTATGGAAGTAATTCACAAGCTGACAGAGCCAGTTTGGAACACCCAGCACTGCAGCCACAGTGCCAAGGCTGTGGGCACTGCAGTCACCAGGAGAACAGCACATTTGAGAGCCAGAGCGTACTTATGATGACTCTGATATGGCCAGTTTTCTTCTGCTGTGTTTTCACAAAGCCGTGTCGGAACTTAGTGTAAATCTTACTCTATCTAGCTCCTTTCAGGGGGAATTTTTAAAATCTCAGCCCCTTAATGAGATAAATTTTTTATCATCAAAGTAAGAGACTTGTTTGTGCTCTAAGTTACATGAAGTTTGAAAGCACAACCAAGAAGGAATCAAATTCAGCTTCAAAATTACATGAACTTGGGCATTACTGAAATTAAGATGGTCATTTCAGGTTCTGAACAACACAGCTTAATGACTGCTATGCAGACAAGACTTTTATATAGGAACATTAGTAATACTAGGAATATTTATATTAAGTCCACTCCTTTAAAAAACCAAAACATCACACACACGGTCATTGCCACTTATGGTGAAAGCCTTATTGTTCCTGCTGCAATTGGTGCATGTCTAATACATCCAATAGCACTTCACAGAGCAAGCTTGCAATGCACAGTAGTACATAAACCTTTCCATCTCCTTGTCCATCAAAGATTTATCAATACTAGACCTTCAGGTATTGCTGCTCATTCTGAAGCTGCAAAGGAACAGGGAGAAAAGGACTAAGTAAAACCTGGGTTTATTGTTCCTAGGAAAGAAAAGGTTGGAAACTAAAAGATGAGAATAAATAAAAGGTGGCCTAAAAAATTGCAGCTTCCAACTTAACAATGATTTTTCAGCCAAATTCCAGCCAAAACCTCCTTTTTGATGCCATCAGCCAGAAGAGAGAATGCCCTGGGAGTGGAATTTCCACCTCTGCTTGTGCAGCCAGCCTGTTCTGGCAGCAGATGCATGTTTCATAGAGAGGGTCACAGAAAGAGAGGAACAAATCTTGGTTGAAATGCATTTCTATATAGCTGATCCCAGAAAAGCTACAGGATTCACATGGGACAGGAACAGAACCAGAAACTTCCAGATTCTCCTTCAGGACATGGCCATAAACATAGTGCTTAGCCTTAGACTAACCAACTTCCTACTTGTGTGTTGACAGCCACCACCTGGAAGTTGGATAACAGTCCAGTTAGTGTACCTCACAAATACAGCGAGACGTAATCGTTAACATTTGCAAAGCACATAGATAAAGTTCAGATGAAAAGGTTCACTACCACTGAGTACACACAGATGGAGGGAAGAGATAACACATTACCTGTATTTGTGGAAGTGGTGCAATATAATTCAATTCTACAACCACAAGCAAACATGGCACTGCACACGTGCATGCACACACATTCTCCTTCAGCCCACGTGTATCAGCTATTAGTGTAACACAAAGATGTGATCCTGGAAACTGCGCTGCACTCACAGCCCAATTCCATCTTTGCAGTATGCATGAACAGGGGCAGTGTGTCTTGTAAACATCTTAAAATACATACAGTGGGAAAAAGACTTAGATTCTGCAGAGTTTTCCCTTCTATTGCAATAGAGGCAGTATAGAGAAGGCCGGGTGAACAAAAATATCTGTATGTGTGTATAGGGAAAACAGAAGAAAACTTTAATACATTCTTTATCTCTTTTTCTTTTTTGCTAATGTATCAGCAGCTGTTCCCAGTGTTGTGTCACCAAATGGCATGAGCACAGTTCTCATCACCAAGTGCTGTGTTGCCATCTATGACATCTGCAGAAGTGGTGGGGTCCCCTTCAGAACAAACCTATAACAATAGATAAAAAATTGCCCTAGAAGACCAGTCACAGTGAAGGCAGTCACAGCTGATGAATCATGAAGACTGGAGAGAGACGAGCAGGAGGCAGGAGCAAGCAGCTTGCACTCCCTGCACAGCTCTCATGACCTCTTCACCTACTGTACAGGGGTTGTAGCTGTGCTCACGCAGCAGGTACAGAGGCTGTGCTTAAAGCAAAGGGCACCTGGCACCCTCCCAGCCACGTAACCTATAGCAAAGGCAGCTATTTCCTTGTAGTCAGGGTTCACTGCCTGACAAACAGACGTGACATATTCCTGCAGAATTACAGGACAGTGAAATGACTGTATGAATAAGAAAGATTCCTACTTTAATTGGCATTCAGTCTGCGGAAACAAATCTGGAAATAGTTTACCACTGTGAGAAATTAGTTGAGAATCCAGCCTCAGGTGAGGCACTCAATCTTCCTGAAAAAATCTTTAAAATAATATGGAAGGGAGAAAAAAAAAAATCATACTGTACTGAGAATGATATAAAAACTTTTTGATCCATTTTCCCTGCTTATTTGAAAATTATTCATGAAAATTATTACTTTTTTATTATTATTATAAGGGAGAGAACTGACTCTCAGCTTTCCCCCAGCTGTACATTATTACTTGAGAGTAAATGCAGTAATCTGTTTAAGTCTGCTCTAAGGTCAGCTTGCCTTTGCTTGCTTGCTTGCTTATCTGTTTTTCATACATGCCATATCCTTTGTGCAAATGAAATAAGAAAAAATCCCCCAAACATACCTAGGCTTTTAATAATTACATTCCCTTCATTATCTGAAAAGCTCATGCATTATTTGAAGAATTGACCCCAAATATTAAAATGATATGTGTTAAAGCAACTCTGTAGATCTACGAAGAACTCATTTAAATCAAGATCAAGGAGGAGTGTGATGATCTGTGCGAAACCACCAGTTAACTCAAGGAACTCAACTTAAGACTTTCTTATCTTCCTGGATCAGTTTCCTCCAAAAAACTGCAGTTGACTGAGAACACTCTTCTCCCACTCCATGAGATTATTAATCCTGTGGAGGGGCCTGATTTTGACTGGGTATTTCCAGTCAAAAGCATCCCCCAAGACTAGCCGCACAAAGCCAATGCTTTTGACAAGCTCATGGTGTTCCCATGAAAACATGAACCAAGGAATTCTCCTTCTGCTTTGCAAGGATTGAGACATGCAAATTCAGACACCTTCACGTGCTCTGAATGGAGCTGCAAAAGACCCAGCCCAGGCAGACACCAGAGCCTGGAGAGAACTCCTGTGCGTGGTCCTCAGAAGCCACTCCAGGATTGTCACGCTCCCCTCACTTGACTGCCCAGCTCGTTACTGTCTGTGACCACAGCTCAGCCACAAAACACCCACCAAGGTCCAATTTAATGTTTCAGGCCCGAGCTGAAATCTATATATTGTATTAAAACAGAACACTGTGAGCATTTCAGTCTCTCAAATTACAGGAAATAAAACATGCTTTAAGCAACACCTTGATAAACTCAAGTGCATTCTTCAAGGTTGATCTAAAGAGCAGAGTTTCAACTTCTGTTAGGATATTACTATTAGTTCTTGTCCATCCTTATCTGAAGCCATTGCGAAAGTCTGCTCTTTTCTCATGTTATTCAAGTGCTGAGAAAAAAGGGGATAAAAGACAGGTCATGCTAAAGAAATATTATTCTATGTAAGAAATAAAAACAAAAAAGAGAAAAGAGAAAGCAAGAAAGAGAATGAAAGAGAAACAAGAGAACTAGAGAAACAAAAATAGGGAAATAGAGAAATGGAGAAAAACAAAAACAGAAGAAGAGAAAAACTGAAGAAAAGAAAAAGAGGAAAAAATAGGAAAACAGAAGAGAACAGAAAGCAGAATTGTTACTAGAACAAAGACAGCTGACCTGAAGAGTATCTTCATCTCCAGCAGATTCTTCAAATCCAACTCTGTTCCTCCAGGCAAAGCCTTAAAGGGCTCCTAGTGCTGAAGGACCAGTGTAATAAGAGTCCATGCAGCTATCTGAAAGCTGCTATAAAAATGGTATTTTTTTTGGTGCCATGATGCACACCATAGTTCAGGAAGAATTTTCTTGGAAAGTCAGAACTTTTTAGGTAGAGTTTGTGTCAGATGCCACTCTCTTGTACAAGAAAAATTTCACACAAGCCGTTTGAGGGACTCCGTGGACTCAGAACTCTTCTGCTGCATCACTGTACAGCATTAAAATCCTTTCATTTCAAACATATATTGTGTGTGTGTGAAGTTGTTGGCCTTCTACAATTAATAAAGTTTTTTCTCAAGGTTAGACACCTGAAACACTACAAAAATAGTCCCTTCCCTCTTGGCATTTCTAAGGTCTGCCACCGCTAGAGCCTTGACAGGATTCACCTTTTGGATGCCTCAGCATTTCACTTGACCAGTGTCCAGCACATCAGGCAATAGAGAGAGAAAACTGTTCCCTTCAGTTTAAGTAGCAGGCTCTTCAGTGGAGTTTGTAAAACTTCTCTCAGAGTAAAATGGATGGAATCCATTCCGAGATTATTCAATATCTTAACTGACCAGTTCCTGTTACTACAAAGTAAAAGAGTCTCTGATGACATCCTGCAAATCAAGGATTAAGGGCTTAAGTTACTTTATTCCAGTGTAAATCTTTTACCTTTATATTTAGAATATGATCTAACAATTCAGTGCTCTGTTCTTTGTCTTTACATTAAAGCTAGCAATTCTTTGGCTAAGGAAGAGAGTCCAGGCTGCCAAGGGGCTGCAGAACATTCCAACTGCAGAACAATCAATGAAAACAATCAAGATGAACACTATCAAAAGAGCTCAGAGTCTCTTTCTGTACCACTGAAAAAAAAAAAAAGAAGGGGAGGGGCAGCCACGGGGACAAAAATGGGCACACTTAAAGTTCAAAAGTGTTCATTTTAGAATATGCAGCTAAAATATTCTATTGCCACCTATAAATGATGCTAACCACAGGGTAGAGGATGGGGAATTCAGTTAAAAAATATATGGTAGGAAGGTATCATCAAGATTTATAACACAAGTTAAATTACAAAATCTAGAATTTCTTTTTGTCAATGGTGTTCTGTGAAAGGTTGTACAATCAGTCCTTATATGGAAATTCCATTCAACAATACTGTCAGATTAGTCACTAAAAACAACCTCCAACCTTGAGGAACAAAAGTAGCAAAGGTTCTATAATTGACTGAAGTCTCCCACTTTACTTGCATTTTCATTTCAATATACAATGCAAAAAACGTTATACATTCCTCAAATGCCTTGACACAATAACAGCAAGTCCTGAAGGTAGTGCAGTATTATTACAATTTTAAATGTTTCTCTATTTGAATCTGAAAACATACCCAAGTTTTACTTATCCCTCTACTTTTTAAGAAGTTACTGAAGTTGGGGATAATGAATGATGAAGGAGAAAAGACAAAATGTAAAAAGACAAAATGTTCAAGGAAACTGTTTTGGAGGATGGTTCATTTGTCTTTGAGATATAACAAATATTTCACTAGAACCCTTTTGTTAAAGTTGTATTTCTTACACTAAATAGCTATAATACATCTCCTTGAACTTATATCTATATGCTAAATATTGTTTTTTACTGAAAACTCTGATGTGTTACATTATGTTCACTAGAACCTGGGAATTCAAGTCTGTTTTGGTGCAAGTTAAAGGAGTTAACAAGCCCAGAAATGACAAAATGTTATTAGAGCTGAGTGAACAAAGATGGAATTCATGTTTGGCATTAGAAAAAAAAGCCACAAAGTCGGGCATCTGCGCTAGAAAATGCCAGCTTTCTGTGACACATTTCAGCCTTAACAAAGCTGTTCTAACACAGTTCAGTGTTCTCAACTCCAGAAGAGTGGTACTCTGGTCATTCCTCATGTTTGTTTACGAATATTACATATAACCAGTGATGATGCCTAAACAAACCGACAATAAAACCACAACTTGAAAGCAGTCAAGGTCCTTGGCATGGTGGAAACATCGATCCTCTTAAAATTTCAGGAGAATGAGATTTTCAACAGCATTATTTTGAAAAAAAAGCAAATTAGCAAATTTACAATAATTTTACATTTGATAACAAATTAGGTTCACACCTGGAAAGGCCTACTGCTTCTATAGCTATTTCTCACATTACATAAGCTTTCTTTTAAACCAGAAGGATTGTTTCAGCAGGCCCTAGGGCCCTTTAGTTCATCAAGTAAAGCCCTTAATGCAAGTATTATCATTGGTTTAGTGAATGAATTATCAGTAGAATTTAAAACAGAGTTAAAACCTACCTCTTTCCTTGCCTGTGTAGCTTCAAAATGTCTACAGTTCTTGTTTCAGACACAAAAGGAACACTTACAGGTAACTCTAGTTACCTAAATCATTGATTATATATAGACAGCACATAAAAGTATACTAACTTTGTATAAATCAAGATTTTATGGTTTATTGCGGTTTTTTACAGTTTTTGTGGGGGATTTTTTTGGTGTAGCTTGACCTGAAATCATTAAGACATATCTACATCATTTTTTTCAAGATTCTTTTATCACACAGTGATCAATTCTCTATATTCATTTTATGCAGATCTCTCCATTCCAGTTTTCCAGAGTTCGTAAGTACTGACACTACTGAAGAAGTACAAGTTCAAACACACCTATACAAACAAGACAAACTAGACAGAATATTGCAAATAAGGCTACCTTTTTTTTTTCTTTTTTTATATATAAATTTGTTTCAACCAGGCACAGAGAACTTTGGAACACAATATTGAAAGCCATCTATGATAATCTTTGCAGCTTAGGTGTTTGCAAATTTCCCAGTCAAGCAGTCACCCCTATAGCTTTAACAACGTATGCAGAGATCTTTTTTCCTCAGCACTTCAAGTGAATCGTCCCTCAAACACAGCGGTTCTAAAACCGTACCATATTTACCAGAGTAAGACTATACATGGGCTAATTAAGTGGCCCCATGTTCTCTTGAGCTGTGTGCTTTACTTCAAGACAGAGCTGGCTGCTCCAAGGCTGGGCTCACTCACAGCAGTGACAAACATGCACAGCTGAGCCGAGCGCAGGTGACGGCCGGGAATGGAGGCACAGCCTGGGTGGGGCACAAGAGGGAAACGCGCTGGCCACAGCAACCAGAGAGCGAGGACTTGCACGCATAACTTAAGAACAACTGCATTGTTAAACTGTACTTTTACATGAAGTTCAAGCACAAACTTTTCCCCAATATTCCCAATTTTCAAGAAAGCCCTGAAGGACACACCACCCCCCAAACTTTAGAGGTGTTTAATTGTGCACATTCAATTCCACATTAAATCACAAAATAAACACTCGCTTTTCACCTGTAAATTTAACAAAAAACCCTTACAATTTAAGATTAGCAAGTACATTCCCAATCTACAGCCTCATGTAACATTACTAGTAATATGTGTCATTAAAGAAACTCTCTCAAAACATACATAACAATAGATACTGTGGGTAAAGGACACAGTGAGCACATTATTTCATTCTCTCTAACATATACCTAGTGATTATGGGCAGTGTTTTAATGCTGATGTTAAAAATTACATGATTCTTATTATTCCAGTCCTATTTTACTTGTAAGAAGAATTACAATTTCAAAAGTGCACATACAACTGTGAAAACTGTGGAAGGGAGGACTGTGAAGAGTAAGAATTAGTGCTTGTTCCACATAGGTGCTGCTATAGGTCCCTGTGGAGCCCTTTCAACGGTCACAAATTCATCAGGGTTGTCAAAAGCTTCATAGTGGACTAGTAAATCTTGAATAGCACACTCCTCAATCTGGAAGGAAAAAAACAGCATGTGTGTCAGTCAGTGCCAGGTCTACATTTACAGCATGGGCATGGTTATGAACTGGCTTCACTGGTCCTGAATGCATCAGAACTCCTAATCAGGAAGGAGTAGAATAGATGCATTCTTCAGACAACTTGAAGAAACCTCATGTTTTCAGGTCTTGCTCCTCATGGGAAACTTGAGCCACCCTGGTATCTGCTGGAAAGGCAAGACAGCAGGACACAAGCACTCTAGGAGGTCTCCCCATTGGTGACAAATTCTTAACACAGATGATCAAGGAGCTGATCAAAGGAGACATTCTGATGGATCGCAAACTTACAAAAAAAAAAGACTAGTCAAGGATGTGAAGACTGAGGGCAGCCTTGGCTGCAATGACAATGAGATGCTGGAATTCAGGATCCTGAAAGCTGGGAACAAGGGAAATAGCAAACAACTTGGGACTTCAGAAGAGAAGACTATGAAGGAGTCTGCTTGGAAAAACTCCTGAGATTTGGCCCCAGAAAGAAGAAAGGTCCAGGACAGCTGGTTGATTTCAAAGATCACCTTGGCCAAGCTCAAGAACACACCATGCCAATGAGCTCCTTAGCCAAGTAAGAATGGCAGGACTGCACAGACAAAAAAAAGAGCTCCTGACAAAACTCAAACAAAAAGGAAGCATACAAGATGTGGAATCAGAGAAAAGTGATGAAGGAAAATAGAGACATTGTGTGACCACACAGGAACAGAATTAAGAAAGTCAAAGCCCATCTGCAGTAGAATCTGGCAAAGAATAGGAAGGGCAACAAAACAGGCTTCTACAACAGCAAAAAAAGACAACATGGATCCACTACTGAATGAAAAAGACATGGAAAAGGCTGGGAACCTTCATCTTGGTCTTAAGCGTTAAGATCAGTCTCCAGCAATGCCAGGCCCTGGAGACCAGAGCTGGTCAAAATGACTGCAAGACCACTCTCAAAAAAACCCTTGAAAAATTGTTGCAATACGGGTTGATTCCTGAGGACTGGAAGGAATCAAATGTCATTCCTACCTTCAAGAAGGGGAAGAGGATCTGAGCAACTACTAGGTGATCCCCAGGGAAGTGGTACAGCTTAAGTATTGACTAAAAGTTTAAGTGGACAAGCTTAAGAATAGACCTCATAAATGCAATGTGAGACAGACTGAAAACTGGCTGAACTGGTGATCTCAAAGGGTTGTGACCGGTGGCACAAAGTCCATCTAGAGGCCAGTCACTAGCTCCAACACTGAGACTGAGACTAGGGCTAGTACTGTTTAACATCTTTATCAATTACCCACAGGAAGAGACACAGTTCACCCTCAGCAAGGTTACGAACAGTAGAGAACTGGAAGGAGTGGCTGATATACCAGATGCTTGTGCTGCCACTCAGAGAGACCCAGACAACACGAGAAAAATGGGCTGCAAGGAATGTCATGAAGTTCAAGAAAGAGCAGCACAAAGTCCAGCTCCTGAGAAGAATAACCCCAGACACCAGTACATACTGGGAGCTGACAAGCTGAAAAGCAGCCTAGCATAAAAGGAGTGGGGGTCCTGGTGGACAATTTAGGCTTTTAGCCAGCAATGTGCTCATATGGCAAAGAAGGGTGGCAGCCTCCTGTGCTCTGTGAGGGACAGCACTGCCAGCAAAATGAGATAGATGACCCTTCCCTTCTACTCAGCACTGGTGAGACACACTTGAAGTTCCAGATCTACTTCTTGACCTCTCAGTACAAGAGAAACATGAATATAATAATGAACAGTCCAGTGACATAGCATAAAAATTATTAAGAGCCAGCGCATCTGACACTGAGGAGATGCTGAGCTCACTGCACTTGTTTAGTGTGGAGAAAAAAAGGCTTATGGAGATCTTATCAAAGTGTATAAATACTTGATAGGACAGAATAAAGAAAACTGACCACGGTCTTCTCAGTAGTACCCAAAGACAGGAGAAGAGGCAATCGGCACAGATTGAAAAACAGAAAATTGCATTTAAAAATCTTTTTTGGTGTGAGAGGGGTCCCCAGAACAGGCTTTCTAGAGATGCCATTAGTCTTCATCCTTGCAGATAATCAAACACTGCCTGGACATGTCTTTGAGAAACCTGCTCTAAACTGACCCTGCTCTGAGCAGGGGTTTAGACAATTGCCAGAGGTTCCTTCCAAACTCAATCATTCTCTGATGCTCCAAATACATTTATCATGGACTCAGACATTTTGACTTTAATAGAGGCCACCTTATAAAACAGCAGTGTGGAGTTATATTTAAATGATTTTTAATATCATTATGTAAATGAGAAGTATGAATACATAATTAATACCAAAAACTGATCTCTGAAAGAGCCATTGGAAACTCCTTGTGATACTTTAGAGCAGCAGTAACTTAGCACTTTACCTGGATCAACGCCAAAGGTTTTTCTCTGCTTCTAATAAGAGCAGCTTCTTGCTGGAGCTCTTCCTCTACAATAGCTGAAAACATGACAGGTGCTATCACAGGAGAGCTGGTTGGTGATGCTGCTGACCAAGGACTGCAAAAAAAAACCCAAACGACATTAAGAGGCAACATCAAGATCAGCACAACACCCAGTGAAGAAGTTCCAGAATCTAAGCCACTGCCAAACTTACTTATGACTCTCCAGCTGTGGAGAATCCAGAACATGGTCTTCCAGACCTGAGTTACTTCTTGTGGTGCACCTGGAGAGAGGCAGGAAAGGAAAGTAAAAGTCACTGGCAGAGCATTCTCCTAAATCGTATCATGAAATACAAACTTACAGTAGGCACTTACAGCAAATATGTAGGGTTTGTCCAGAGGAAAAGCAAAAGGAAGTAATGTTGAATTTGTTTTTAAATGTGATACTGTGACTGAAAAAGACACTGATTCTCATTTCTGACTACCAGACCCTAACAGAATTCCATTTTGGGAATTAATTCTGGCATTTCCTAACATTTGAGGATTTGAAAAAAAGTTTCACTTTTGGTTGTTTATTTTAAAAAAACAGGCTTTTTTGCTTTTTAACATGTAAATTAGCCAACTGAGATATGCACTAACAGCACTACCTATAAAAGTTTGCAATTTATGTGAAAGAACAAAAAATTCAAGATAACATATCCAACTGTCCTGTATTCAAATTACGTGCTTCATGCAAAAGAGCCAGTGCTACAATAGCACTAAGTAAATTCTTTGAGTGTAAGCCCAGAAATTATGGACTTTCAGCACATAACCTGTAACCACCTCCCACATTCACAAGAATAGCATAAAACTAGAATTAACAGGATAGGAAAAAAAATCTTGAAATATTTATAGAGTTCCCGACGGGAAGACACTTCATTCAGTTGCAAAATGTTAACCTCTCAACAAAAAGAAGTCACATTTGTTATACTGTATTCCTTAAGAGACAAGTATATTTGTCAGAAAAATCCTACACCAGTAGGAAGAGAGGGCCCTATTCTCATGATTTAATACCTATCTTTGACAGGATAGTTTTTCAATTTCCAGAACCCTAAAAAAGTGTTACATCATACTGTGACAAGCTGGGAAAAATTTTTTGAATTATTCTATGGCACTGCAAACAGCTCTAAGAGTGTTGCTGTTTCATAAATCATTCTCAATTTTCTTTAAGGTTTTGGTAATCCTTTTTAAGTGACCATAAGTTCTTGGATAAAAAAGAAAAAAGTCTATAGAAAGTTAACAGAATTCCAGTAACTACCAAGTTCTCTGTTTGAAATATTTTCCCCAGAACACAATTCCAAGGATAACAAAAAACATGATTCCTACCACAAAGTGGTAAGGGCAAGATCTCAAAAAACCTGAAATCCAACATCCATCATCAAAAACTGATTTAAATTAATCATGTTGAGCTTTTTGTCACAAAACATATTTTTTTCCCTACAAAACAAACAATACACATTGCCAGGTCACGTATCCTTGTACTCAGTCTGAAAAATATGGATGGAGTAAATGGACTATGAGATGGGTGGAAAATGGTCTGGAAATGGATTAGGTGTACAAAGTCCAACTGGAAACCAAGTCCTAGTGGGGGTCCTCAGGGACTGATACTGGAACCAATCCTGTTAGCATCTTTGGTAGAACAGAACAGAACAGACCCTCAGCAGGCCACAGCTGGATGTGGAGAGGTTGGGGATGGTGCACATTCTGAATGCCAGGCTGCCTTTTAGAAGCCCTCAAGAGGCTGGAGAAATGGGCAGGCTGCCTTTCAGAAGCCCTGAAGAGGCTGGAAAAATGGGCAGCTGAGAACCAATGAATTTCAAAAGCAAGTGCAAATTTCTGTACTTGGAAGAGAACAGCCCCACAAAGCAGTACAGGCCGGGGCTGACTGGCTAGAAAGCTCTGCAGAGAGAAAGAAGAACCTGAAGAGTCCTGGCTGACAACAAGTGGAAGATGTTACCAGCCAGTGCCTCTGCAGCAGAGACAGCCAACTGCATGCTGGGCTGTGCTAGCAATACTGTAGCAAGGCAGGCAGAGGAAGTGATTCTTCCCATTTATGTTGTATTTCTTCATCTACGCACAGAGTATTATTCTCAATTTTGGGCTCCTCAGTACAAGAAGAATGCTGTCAGGTTGGAACAAGTCCAGGATTAGGACGAATGTGTGTTATTAATCCTAAAGGGAGATCTCATTGCTGTCTTCAACTACCTAACTGCAGGATAGAGAAAAGATGAAGCAAGAATCTTAGAGGTGCATAATGACAGAATAGAGGCAATATAGACAAGAGGCAAAATAGTAAATCCCAGACAGATAAAAGGAAAAATAAAAATCCCATATGGAGATGATTATCCACTGAAACATGTTGCCCAAAACATTTGTGGTATCTTCACACTTGGAAGCAGTCACAACTCAACTAGACCAGGTCCTGAATAACATGATCTAGTTTGACTTACTTTTAGTGGGAGGATAAACTACAGAATCAAAATTATTCTGTGATTTCAAAGCAGGGCACTACTTTTTAGCTGCATCCAGCTCTGGGGTCCTCAGCACAAAAAAAGACATGGACCTTAGAGCAAGTCCAGAGTAGGCCACCAAGATCATTAGAGGTATGAAACACCACTCCATCCAGGGAAAAGCTGAGAGAATTGGGTTTGGTCAACCTTGAAAAGAGAAGGCTTCAGAGTGACTTAATGGTTGCCTTCCAATACATGAAGGGAACCTGCAAGAAAGATGGAGGGGGACTTTTTACAAGCACATGTAATGACAGGACAAGGTTACAAACTGAAAAAGAGCAGGTTTAGATTAGATATTAGGAGGAACTTCTTCACTGTGAAGGTGGTGAGGCACAGGAACGGGTTGCTCAGGGAAGCTATGGATGCCCCATCCCTGCAAGTGTTCAAGGCTAGGCTGGATGGAGCTCTGAGGGAGGGGTCCCTGCCCCGGCAGGAGGATTGGAACAAGATGATCTTTAAGGTCCCTTCCAACCCAAACCATTCTATGATAAACTAGCTTCCAGCTTTTACTGCACTTATAGATAACAACATTAAAAAGCAGAAAAGAACCAAAGAAAAGGAAGAAGAGGAGATGAAGGCAGACCTCTGTGCTTTTATACTGATATTATCGCTCAATTTTCTCTCTTTTTCCACCTGCTTTAATAATACTCACCTTGTAGCCCATTTGACAATAACTGATTTGACAGCTACACTCTTCTTTCCACTCCCAATCCAAAGAACTTACAGCACTACTATAAATGAACTGAACTGGATTGTTACACTTAACAGGCCCGATGCATTCTATACAAACAAGTCAAGAAGCCCAAACAACAACCAAAAAAATCACCTCAACAGTAATTTCCCAAAACTGGAATTAATAGCTCCAGCATCACACATACTCTAGCGAACAATTAAAAGATAAGTAAATACCTGCATCATCTCCCTCATTTAAAGCCAATGGGGCTTTAAAATGTAGGAAGCAGTCCAGGTATTTTGAAGCTGTTTGTACATATGTACATCTGTGTTTCTTGCTAACAAGACACTCATTCCAGATATTAAATCAACTGCAGATATTTCAACATGCTAAATTAATTCCTCAGCTGGCATCAAAATGACTAGGAGAAATGGAATACACAGGAAATGTGAAGCTAGCATATACAGAAAAATGGGAAAAAAGCCTCAAAAATATAGAACTTGGAAACTTGGAAGTCTTGGAAATTAAGACTGATGGAGAGACATAAATGGTTCTGCATGGAAATAAACCAGCCAAGTATCATCAGTACTGAACCAACCTGATTAACTCAGCTGGCTGAACTTGCCATGACTCTTGTGCAGCCACCAAAATGTCCCAGCCCTCAGCTCCCTAGTGTTTCTTGAGTATTTGTTCATGAGAAGTCAGGTCAGGTTTGGTGCCTCCCTGATCTAATAACTGCTCTCAGAAAAAGAACACAAAGCCTGGTCTCCTGCAGAACCTCCTGGGTTTTGCTATACCATTTGAGTCATATGCTAATTATTAGCTCATTATTAGCCATGACAGAACTAGGCCATTCCCACACGAAGCCACAAATATTTGTTTCCACTAAGACTCTTCACTGCTCCCTGGAGTAACACAGTGAAGACAACTCAGGCTGCCACAACTAAGTTAAGTCATGTCAGGCCTATGTTTTTAGCTTGGACTATGAGCAACACATGCATAGTATAACTCCCAAGGCTGAGGTGCCCCTGGAAACAACACAGCCACATCCATGTACCCCAGCTCTTGGGATGATCTGCCTTTGGATTAAATGCAGTTCAAATCACCACAATTCATGACATGGTTTACCTAAAAAAATATTCTGTACTGCAAAAGAAGGTGACAGTACATAGAAGAATGCTTACATCACCATCCAAAATACCCTCATCCAGAGACCTAAGAAAATTGTCAGTTTAATTAGTGCACAGTTTATACAAAGGAGAAAGACAAAGCAGGAACATTAAGCCATGCAACTATCTTCAGTGTCCCATCACCAAGTCTGACATCAACAGGTGAGGATTGCTTATGCTCAAAGCTTGTGTAATTTCCTTCCCTTAAAAGGGAAGGGGTAAGGGTGTGGATAATCAATCTTCACAGAAATAGCCCTTGAATGCCACAGGTAAAAATCAGAGCCCACTGTGACAGAACTGTACAGTCACAAAATTAAATTACATCAAACTAGAAACTCAACTCCTAAGTTTCAGATGGAGGAACTAGTCACCTAGGCTCTTTACACCTAACAGACAGAAATAAGCATCTTCAGACACAATTCAAAAACAACCTGAAATAGCTTTGGAGGGGCCTTCTTTTCAAAGTCATGGTAGTCAATTTAGCCACCCACTAGGCTTCCACTAGCTTAATGTATCATCTTCAGACAGTTAATGTATTAGACTTGGATTTAGCTCAAATAATCCACTTTGAGAGCGTGCAGACTGGCCAGATTGCACAGACGAGACAGAGCAATGCAAAAGGAAAAGAAATTACTTTATGAAGATTACAGACAAAGCTAAGAATAGCATCCAGTGCAAATTCTCTTATCACCAGCCCTTGGCATCTCCCATATGATGCAAAGTTTTATTATTGTGCTAGCAACAAAATGAACAATACCTGTTCCTCTGCAGATTTGTGTTTCATGTCCCCACACCTCCACTCACTACAGTAACTTCAGCTCTGTCACTCTGTTCCTGAAGAATGCCTCCCCATCACATACACTCCAAATGCCTCCTACCTCTCTCCTCAGACACTATCCCACACATAATGTTCCTACATTTCTACCGTCATTTTGTTTTTTATCTAGCAGCAAAACATGTACTACTTCTGTCCTAGGGAAACACCAGTTTTTATACAAGCTGAACAACCAAAAGCAAGGCCCAGCAGAACCTCCTTCTCCCCACAGAGGAGTCCGTTATTGGAGGAGAAGGGAACAGGAGTTCATAAGAAAAACAGCCAGATAAGGACACAGCTCCCTGTGCACCAACAGCTCTGCAAACTTCTCCCTCAGCACAGCTGTGTAAACTTGAGTCAGGCTGCTCTAAAGTTGAGTTGTAAGAAGAGTAGTGTGAAGGATTACAGAAGCTCCCCCTCTTTACTCAAGAGCTACATTTAAGCTCAGTCTGTCAGGCCTTTCTTGAGCTATGCTGCAGCTATGGCCAAGCCCAGCTTTGCTGTTCCTGAGCCTGACTTGACTTGCAGGTTTGATGTCAACCTTGCCTGATCCCAATGCACCTGTCTGTGCTCAGACTGTGGCTCATCCTGGTTTCTGTCACAGAGCCTGTCCTGCTCACCTCCCTCTGGCACACCCAGCCAGTCCTGCTGTCACACTTGGCTTCCCTAAAACTGTGGGCCAGCTGGCCTGCAGTGCTTCCAGATAGTAGGTGGGAAACTCTGTAAGATTTTCAGGCTCTCTGTTTTGTAAATATATTTGAAATGGCTAATGTTCAAAGTTACTGATGATAGGGGGAAGAGATGCAGGTGGGTGGGCAGCTCAGACATACAGACCTTCAGGAATAAGGCTGAGATTTCTTTCCTCACCTTAGCCAGTTATTTTAACCCAAAACAGCGATTTTATGAGGTAGCAAGAGGATGCTAAAACGTTTTGACCAAAGAGCGATATTGTCTAATAACTAGAGATATAATTCACACATGCCTTATTTTTGTCCTTAGAACTGCAGTCCCACAGTAATTATAATACACAGAGATAACCAGCACACCAATGTTTCTATAACCCCTCTTAATCCATTAAAAACTGCACCTAAACAATTAAAGTCATCTTATAAGAAAACTTAGATGAGGAAATGCCAGAACTGTGTTTGAATAAACTGATTTTAATCTACTCTGTGGTTACAAACAAATACTCCTTAGCAAAATGTTTCATGAATGCCATATCTGAATGCTCATGAATACCTAATTTCTACAGAGGTTAGAAAATACCGTTTTATCATTTTATATATACATACATATGCAAACATACAGACATATTTTGTTTGGAGCCTGAAGTTTTATACATATATATATATATACACACACACGCACACATCCATCTATATGGATACAAACACTTTGAACCTGAAACACAGTCTTTAAGCTTCCTATTCATGTACTGGTTTGGCACAGCCTGGTTTTGGGTAGCAGGGAGCCACTGAGATGGCTCCTGTGAGGAAGCTGCTGGAAGTTTCCCACCATGCCCGGCAGGGTCAGTGGCTGATGGCTCTGAAGATGGACATGCTGCTGGCCAAAACTGGGCCAATGAGAGAGGCTGGTAACGCCTCTGTGATGACATATTTAAGAAGAAAATCAAAATAAAGTTACAAGATTTTGAGTTCTAGCCAGAGAAGAGGAGAAGGTGAGAACATGTGAGGGAAAACAACATGGAGACACCGAGGTCAGTGAAGAAGGAGGCGCAGGAGGTGCTCCAGGTGCCAGAGCTGAGGTTCCTCTGCAGGCCGTGGTGCCGACCATGGTGAAGCCGCTGTGCCCCTGCAGCCCGTGGGGATCCACGGGGGATGCAGAGATCCACCCGCAGCCCGTGGGGGAGGTGCCCGTGCCGGAGCGGGTGGATGCCTGGAGGAGGCTGTGATCCCGTGGGAGACCCGGTGGAGAGAGAGGGCCCTGCTTCCAGGCGGGAGCAGCCTGTCCTTGGAGGGCTGCGCCCCGTGGGAAGAGAGAGCCCCGGCGCAGCAGTTTGGGAGGGCTGCGGGCCCGTGGGAGGGGCTCAGGCTGCAGCAGGGGCGGTGGGGCTGCTGCTCCTGAGAGCGGGCCCACGCCGGGGAAGTTCAGGAGAACTGTCTCCCGTGGGAGGGACCCACGGCCTCACAGGGGAAGACTCCTCTCCCGGAGGAGCAGCGGGAGGAAATCTCGGGGATGGACTGACCAAACCCCCAGGCCGTGTCTCCCTGCGCTGTCGGTGGGAAGGGAGGGGCTGGGGGGGGGGGAAGGTGTTCTAAGGGCTTATTTTACTTCTCATTATGCTCCTCTGATTCTGTTAGCAATAAATTCACTTCACAACTTAAGTTGAACCTGTTTCACCCTTGTTGTCTCCCGGTTCTTGTCTCACTCATGAAACGTTCATGAATTTTTTTTTCTTTTTCCCTCCTCTGCCCAGCTGTGGCAGGGGAGGGTCAGTGAGTGGCTCTGGTGGGTACCTGGTGCTGGGCCAGCTTCAAACCACAACACTATTCTTAGAAGTATTTCATTCATAAAATGTTATTAAGAGAATCATCAGAAGAATGCTTACAGGAATCTTTTTTAAATGACAATTTTATTCGTTCTTATTTCAGCAGAATTTAGCAGGTCATTGCACTTCTTGTATAATGGCTGACCAACTAGAAAAAAATGTATTCTTACCTTGTGGTGTTTCGGACTGATGACTCCTCAGATCCTTTATATCCACATCTTTTAATGCCAGTACCAGGTGAATTATTCACACTCATACATTTTTCTTCTTCCATTACAAGATCACGGAATGACTTTGGCAAGGCAGAATGTAATGAAGATGACCTTTTTAAAAACAAAAATGAAACAAAACCAATGCACTTCATACTTGCACTTTTCAAGACTCCGTATTATTCCATGATTCAGATAGCAAAGAGGCCTTTCTACTTACTAAAAATACATCGTTGCTTAGGTTTTGTATACCACCATTATCCTGCTAGACCCTATTTGCTAAAATAAGTCATTCTGGGTCATATAGGTAAGGAACAGAAAAAAAAATATCTATGAGAACAGAGGAAGCCAGTAGTTTTGAAATTTGATTAGAACTGAAAAAAAGAAATCAAACCCAAAACCCCATCCTTCCACCTATTCCCCCCACCTCATCCTCTTAAAAAGAAATTTTTTTCACAGATGTCTTGTCTTAGACAAGCTGTACCTTTTCTAATAGTATTAGTCCTTGAAAAGTATTTTCATAAATCACACAATGCTCCAGGTACTGTCGATCTAATACTGGCAGTTTACCATAATGAAAGTCAAGTATAGCTGATCTTTTCTTCCCAAGATACTGAATGAGTTACTCATACCTGCTGGAGGCTCTAAAATCCCTTAATTCACACTGAAGTTCAATAAAACTGATATCCTTCATTTTCTTTTACTTGTCCAAGCATAAGTTACTGAATTAGAGCCTGCATATTATCTTCCAAAAATAAACCATTATGAAAACATAGCAATTTAGCATCTTAGGTATTATGAACACTTTCCAAACTCAAAGCCTTTTTATTTTCAGAATTCAAGGCAGTTACCACTAGTCCTCCTTTTACCCATCAAGGCTTTGGATTTAATTCTTCATATATTTGCTTACATTTAACCTTACTAAGCATAGCAGACCCATTTATTGCAAAATGCACAAAATACATTCTGAAAGAACAGCTCTGCTTATTATCTACCCAAGGAAACAAGAGACCATCAATAAACACTACTGAAGTAAAACAAGCTCATTATACAATGCCAATTGTGCAGCTGCCATAAGAAGAGCAGGATCTGAAGTCAAAGACTTTCAAACTACATCTAGGTGGGACACAATTTAAGATAACAAATATGAAGGAATTTTTAAAGTGCAACATTGTATCTGAAATGTTACAACAAAAGCATCTGAAACCTATGTATGATGTCTGATGTTAGACCACCCTGGCTTCAGTTTGGATCTTTTCTTTTTATTTAAATATTGGATAAGCAGCACAGAAGACATAGAAAGTAGAATGGGAACCTCCAGATACAGGGGCTCAGAGTCATTTTGCATATCTTCTATTTCAACCATCAGCTGGCACACAGAAGTTCAGGCAAGTGTTTGACCAGACCTTCCCCAAACCTATTACACCAAGTAGGCAAACAGTCCATGGGATCTGCTGTCATAGAAACTTCTCCTGCTAGTAACATTTTAAGTAGCCTACCCATTTCCATGAAAATTCTGTACTGCAATCAGATCCACTTGCAACAGAGAATCAAAAATAAACCAAAATCCAACCCACAAACTCCAAAACAACATCTGCAAAAAAATCTGCTTTGTCATTCCCAGTTTGTGAACCTATCCAAATCAATTATTTGTGGCTTAAAATGGTTTGTCTGAAAACTGGTACAAAATTTTCCTAACATGTAACAGCTCTAAATTTCAGCTTGTCCTGTCTGATACACTGTCATTTTTATCTAATTTGCACAATTAGAAAAACTAATTTAAACTTTTTTTCTAAAGTGGAATATAACTAAATTTCTCTAAGCTATAACTGCAAACCATCAAAGCATGAAGTTCCAAAACACCTCCTGATGTTAAGTATAAGCTGGAATACCATCAAACTGACAGCCTAGACATTAAAATACACAGTTGTTAATTCTCAACAGACACTTCAAATTTCTTCATGCCTCTGGTCTTGAAAAGCCATAGACTGTCTCCTGAGTGTAAAAAGGGCCCAAAACAGCAACACTCCAACTCCCTTGATCAAAGTAGGTTTGGAGAACTAATGAAGTCAACATGCAGTTAACTTTTGGCATTTTTTCAAAGTATTACCAATGTGATATTTTATTTTTCCCTTCTAATTTTCACTTTTGCTCAAAGGAGGAAACATAGGTACAGTTTCCCCAAAAACTATGAAACTGGAGGTTTCTCTTGGTGGAAAAGGTAGGGCATTGTGTACGACAGACTCTGTCTTTCAGTCAACCAAAAAAAAGAGCCAGAAGGTCCCACACCCTTCTGGCAAGTGCACCCCTACTGCACATCCAAGTTGAATATCTGATTTCACTGGAACACAAGTTCTATGGCTTTGACTATTTTGCATGTGTGGAAAGCTCAATTGACTGCCAAATGCACTTAATAGTCCACTGTGAATTTACAGACTTAACTCTGCAAATATAATATTAGAGTAGATGAGTAACACAACTATTCTACCTTACACACAAAAATACTTTGAACAACTAGCAGGGGCAATCAAATAATTGATGGCTTGCCTAAAGCAGCATAAAGTTTATTCAATAAATGCTCTCTTCCAGCAGCTAGGCCTAATTTTAAAAATTCATATAGTTCCCACTGGTTCTTTGCTTGAACTCTTGAGCTACCGGCATTTTCCAGATCGGCAGCCAGAGGAACGCAGGAGAGGAACGTGTGGAATCACGCATGGTGACCACATGAGCATTAGATTGGATTCCATCCTCCTGAAATATACCCTAGCCTTTCCACCTAAGATGGTTTGTGTAACACAGTAGGCCCAGCTCCTTCCAAAAACTGTTTAATCAGAACCTTAAGAGCACAATATATTTTTTGGAGACATTTATCTAGGGATATTCAAAAATCAGTCCTTATTTGCTTTTTAAAAGCAAGGAACAATCCATAGGCAGTCTAGTTTAAGTAACACCCAACTGAATTAAAAAGAAAGAATTATCTATCAGATAAAGAATTATCTATCAGAGAGTACATGAATAGTATGAATAAGTCAAACTATTCAGGCAGGACCTGCTTTTCTTAAAGCTACGCTGCCTGGACCTGACCAACTGGTTGTCCTGCACATGCCATGTTACAGCACCAAGGATGATCTGCTCCATGAGCCTCCCTGGAGCTGAGGTGAGGCTGACAGGCCTGTAGTTCCCCACATTCTCCTTCCAGTCCTTTAGATGGGTGTCATATTGGCTCAATTCCACTCACCTGGGCCCTCTCCATTTGACCAGGGCTGCTAGTATGATTTAAAGTGTCTCAGTGATCACCTTCACCAGCTCCCTCAGTACCCTTGGGTCGATCCCATCCAGCTCCATGGACTTGTGTGTGTTTAAGTGGTGTAGCACATCACTGACCATTTCCCCTTGGATGCCCCCCTATGGGGGCTTCATTCCAGCCCATGGGGCTGGGTACCTGGAGAATGACTGATCTTACTGTTAAAGACTGGAGCAAAGAAGCCATCACATGCCTCAGGATTTCCTCCATACTTTGTCACTACACCTGATAAAAGGACGGAGATTCTCCTTCACCCTCATTTTATTTCTGTAACAATTTTGTTTTTATTTTTTAGGATTTTTATATTTCATTGTCTTTATGGACAATTACAACATTAGTAGTAAGATTAAGAACAGTGGGTGGAGTATTATTTTTTTTAATATAATAAAGGATAGAATAACTCAGTGTTTGCTGTGCTCATCAACATGTGATTCAACCATCAGTTTCTCCTAGCAAATTTTAAGCCTCAGAACTGTAGCAGCCCTGTGACACCTCCATTAGCTAAGGCAAATAACTAATGTGCTGCTTGCCCTGCAGAATCGCCTGTGTAAAGCAGGAACCATGTTCTTCAAAGCACTAGAGAGGACCAGTTTTAAGGATACAGATTCATCCACTCACTAGACTTCAGAAGATGAATCTTGCAAACCTTGTTTCTCCCTGTGTCAAGGTCTCAACTATAGTTCAGAGATCAGGAAGTCTGAATCCTTAAGTGCAAACCAACTCATTGTATTTCCTCTTTAAAATAAAGTTGTGGGCTTTGCCCAATATTACATAAGAATAAATTTAAGGGATTGGGGGAGTAAATGAGACCCTAAATTTTAGTATTAGGTGTACGTGGATGAAAATAAATTGAAAAGACAGATTATCTTAAAAGTGACTGTGACAGGTAAAACCTTTGCCCACTGAGGTACAACCAAGTAAGCTACAGAGAGACGAGACTGACAGTTCTTCTAGGGTAACAGTACAAAAGTTATCTGCAATAAAAGTCTAGACCTTCTTGAATAGGGAAAACTGGAGAAATGGCCAACATTTACTTCACACTTAGAGCATGCAAATAGGTATTCACCATGTAATAATTAAACCCATTAAATTTACATAGCTGGAAACTTAACATTTTTGGTTTATGCTTTTATCCAATACCAACAGTAAAAGTGAAGAACAAAGCATGACTTGGGCTAGCACCTTATTACATTTGTTATAAATCAAGTTCACTGAACAGATAATAAACTATTTTTGTATTCAATACCATGATATTAACTCAAACTCTTAAATTGTGTGTAATCAGCATTCAAACTCATTTTAAACCCCTATGCATCCTTCCATCATAAAAATTTTTAGAAGCATACAATGCTTCCTCAATCTCTGAGACACCTAGATAACTTTGTTATCTCTAATTTTGGTCAATTCTGCTCTAGTCCAAACTCATTCCATACTTTCCCCCAGGAAGGGCTAACATTTTTCTTTATGTTTTTGACAGAGGAAAAAACACTATTCATAATGGTTTCCAATAACTTCTTCCTGACTAAGTTTCAGAGCTTGTTCTCAAGCTGCTTCTTCTATGATTTACGTGGGCCCCAGCTGCAAATATGACATTGTACACAGGAAAGCACCAGATGGGATGCAGTCTTCTGACTCAGAGCAAAATTTCAAAGAACTGTTGAACTGCAACCACTGCATTTCCCCACCTGCTTTGAATTTCTAGATTACTTCTAAATGTAGATACAAATAGTTCAGTCTGCCTATTCAATTTAATAACCCTCCAAAGAAAAAGAATTTATATTTGGTTTATAACATACCATGCATTCCCTAGTTTCGCAACTTTTGTAGGTGGAGGTGGTGTCGTTACTAGAGTGGTAGGCTCTGGGCTGCTAGCTACTGATCCATTATCTTTTGCTGCCAGGGCAATCATTTTCCTTTGCTTCTGAGAAAGCTTGATTCCATGAGACACCATTCTGCTGTCAATGGACATTGCAAAAAAAGATGTAAGATCATTGTCCTTTGAGATCACTCATCTTTAATCCTGCAAATTAAACTGAGAAATACTTCTTTCTTAGGCCAAAATACTTTGTTTAGAGTGCCAAAAGGCAAGGAGGGGAGGGCTCAGATGGCTGGGAAGCAAAAAGAAGATCAATTAATATCAAGCACGACAGAAAGAAAAGCATCATAGAAGTATTCTTCACGTTGACATCTGTAAATGAGAACATGCAGAGTAGGAATCAAGTCTCCAAAAGAGGACTACCATCAGAGGAAGACTATTTTCTAACCTTGTGATTTTTTAGACTGTCAAGCTTAGCTCCCTTAAACCCAAAATATTCATACATAAAAAAATGTATACAACAACATACAGCCATTTCTTCTATCTGTAATAATTTTCTTTTCTACACTATTTGGATTCTTCAGTCCTGGCTGTTTTGTTTACAGCTTCTGAATTTATGTAGCAAGCAAGCTTTTACCAGGTTCCATGAGTACTTTCCTAACCATCCTTTTTAAGAATGCCAGACCTCAAAGGTCATGAGAGTCACCTCCAGTTCTCTTCTATATATCGCCACTTAAAAAATACTAGGTTTAATACACTGCCTCATAAGAAAGCATATTTATCTTCCTGAGTCTTTTGGGATGCTTCTACAAGAAGGAACCATCCCTGCTTCTGTCTGAAGAATTGTCAACATCAAGACACAGGTGCTGGGATATGACAGAGAATGTGAGACAAGAAACAAACTTCTCAAATACAGTACTCATTCACAAGTAATTTCCAAAGTCCTAGGAACAAGAATTAATTCTTTCTGGTTGGAAATAGAAAGGCTCAGCAGAGCAGGCCAGTTATTTAAGATACTAGCTCACTTGCTCTTTTGCAGTAGTTGACAAAACAAGGCTAGAGTAAAATAAAGGGATACATTTTGTATGCTCAAAGAAAAACAACATAATGAACTGAAGTAAACAAAGCTGTTCAAAACCAAATAGGACAACTTTTCTCCTGCTTTTTTTAAACTCTGAATGGCCTAAACCACTAAGTAAATTCATAACAACCTAGCCTATCACACTTTTTTTTATAGATTTTGGTTTTTTACCAACCCTGAATTTGCCTTTGGCATGGTTCCACATCTTTGCATATTTTCTTCAATTTCCATGATGGTTCTCAGATCCATAGCAGGAGGGCTGGCAGGGCTAAATGAAAAATAAAAAGTTACCTTGCAAGGCACTGATTTTCACTCACATTCCACAGTTCCAGCCTTCACTGAAATCCTCTAAATCATACTAAGACTGGTAACTGGTTGTGTAATTTATGTCTGTTTCCTCAATTATGGCAAACCTCAAATAAAATGTTTCTGACAAAACTTTTATAAATATATACATACTTAAGAGCACACTATAAAAATACTTTCAAGACTCATTATACTATGAAACAAAAAGATGTGAACTATGATTACTTTAAAAGAATTAGATACCTAAAAACTATGATTACTTCAAAAAAATTAGATAGCTAAATAAGGATACTTATTTAGTAGTCAAATGCTCATGCTAAGTTAAAGAGGCACTCCTCGCAGCTCTGTCCTAAAGGCTGAATTAGATCTCTCTTTGAAGAACAGTACTAAAATTATTTCACATGATAAACAGAACAGTTTTTGCAGTCAGAGCACTACATAAACATCAGTAACATTCTCAAAATGCAGGAATCAGTCTCTTTTCCGTAAATGACCTAATTTTAAACTTCCACAGAAATGAGCATGAATTAAATCTAGACATTCCCAAGCTCTACATAAAATTATAAATTAAACTGTGTGTACTTAAAGGTACCTGTAAACTGTGTTACAACTTGATTCAAGGACAGGCATTGAAATAAACTATAAGCAGCACTTCTCCATTTCTCCCTACAGATAAAAAATAATACTCCATTTTTTTATTAATGTACTAGTTAAACCTGTGGTGTTGATTTTTACAGCCGTTTAAGTCTAAAGGTCTAAAAAAATCTCAAAGTACAATGGAGCTTCTAATGGCTTCAAGCATGGTCTGATTCTACAAAAAACTCTCAAGTACTTTACAAAGTATTAACCAAGCAGGTGTTCTAATAACAGGTATTAGAACTACAGACTAGTAGCAATAAAAAAAAAAGAATAATATATAGAGCATTGCTTTTCTCAATGAATAATTACAACATGTACCCCTTTTATTAAATTAGCAAAATCTTGAGTTCACACGTCAAGTAATGTACGATCATTTTGAAGAGCAGATGGCTTTTTAGTCTGAATAGAACATTATTAGCTTTCACTACCAAGTGTAGAACAGTGATTTTAAGTATTACTGCACCTGAAACTGGTTGCTACCCAATTGGGAGAGCTTGCAGAGTTGTGTCTGGCACTGGGAATGGACTGTGGAACAGACTGCGTCAATGCTGATGCTCCCTTGTATGACTTCATCTCCTTGTTAGGTTGAGTGGGTTTCATACCCTGACTGCATACTTTGTCCTTCATCTAAAAATCAGGCAGAAAATTGTTGAATAAATGCTACAAACACTAATTTTTATTTCCTTAATCAAATAAACAGTAACTCCCTAAAGTTGTCTACTCCATCGTAAGTACAACAGCTTCACAGAAAGACTCTAAAATACAAACTCTGCTTTTGATGGACTAGATAAACACAAACAAAAAAATTGCTAAGAAGAAATCATACCTCAGTCCTCTCGGGATGAAATCCTTTTGTGAAGTCAGGGGACTGCAAGTCTCTGGGACTACCCAATCCTGCGTAACTACCTTCAGAGTCAGATGTTAAGAGTTCTGGAAGTGATTCTATTGAGTTAGCTTTATCCAGTTTTACTGAGCCTAGAAATAAGAAAAGAGAGTAGAACTATTAAATCATGAGACCCAGACTAAACAATGCTTAACAAACACAAAAATTATTCATTCCATACGATGAATATAAAACAACCAGAAGTTTACCCAGTCCAGAGTATTAGACTGTAATAAGTATAGGCAAATTTTAGACCATCTTAAATCTTTTTTTCAAATAATATTACTCCCAGTTTTCTTCCTGTCTTACAATATACAAATAAAACCACTTTTTCTTTAAAGCCTTCTACCATCTTTTCAATAAAAAGTGGCTAATTTATTCTTTATATTCCAGAAAAAAAAACCAAACCCACAATGCATTAATAGAAATTTTCCACTTACTAAAACCACTCGAGAAAATGTCCATTATCTTTATTTGATAAAATGCATGCTTTCATGTCAACTTTGGGCACAAACTTCCTATGACAAACATCCTTTAAAAAAACTCTTAATCTTAAGAATTCACTATTTACATTCAACTATAGTGTTCACTAGAAAAGAAATAATCTTTGTAATATTTCCTTCTGGAAATACAGAAATTGCATTGCATTGCATATTGCACTTTATGTTCTGATTTTATACCTGAAAGGAATCTCTTTCCCACTGACCTGTAGAGGCTGGACTCTGAATAACATCCGATAGATTATATCCTCCAGAGCTGTCAGACCGTTTTCGTGGCTTCTTTTTTGCCTTAGTTTTTGCTTTTTTGAAAAGGGCTTCCCTAACAGGAAAAAAAAAAAAAACCACAACAAAAAAACCCCCAAATGCATTAAAGCCAAAGAAACTGAGCTTCAGAACTACCCATGTCAATGTCACGTTTTTCAGTCAGCAGCAGCAGTTATAGTTCAGCAGTAGCAGCTGATCTCACTAGCTGGCACTAGCTGCTTGCTCCTGCTCTGCTTATGCACTGGCACAACCATTTCATAAATGATTTTGGGGGAAAGAAGAATCCAGGAGGAAAAGAAAAAAACTCTTTCCAATCTAGATCTAGTCTCTGGACTATTATATTGCACACAGACTTCTGCTGAGACAGTGGAAGATGCAGCTGCTGCACAGGCTGGCACTGCCACCTAGGTCAGATTAAACCTGCTACACATCTCAGCAACTGACATAAAGCAAATTACAGACAAGTCTCCACTTTTTTTCTCTCTTCACTTCTCCTAAATTACCAAAGTTCAATAAATGCCAGAGTTGGTCTCATTTTTCCCCAACATGAACACTGCTGTTGTGATACTACTAATTTTACAATAAAGCACATATAGGGTGATGTTACCTAAATGTCATGTGATCCTATATATGCTATTAGGAAGAGTAAACTCAGAAAAAAGGCATCTTTCATTTTAACAACACAACTAGAAATTCAGAATTATATGAATTGAAGCTACAGTGTGCTATTTCAAAGCTTTCTAAGCTGCTTTTTGTGAAGTAACTACTATGTAACTACTTAATCATTCCTGCAGCACTACCCTACAGTGCTTGGGGTGGTTATTTTTCAATCCTTGGACTGCCCAGTTCCCTAGCAGCTACCACCCAGCCTTGAAAAACACTGAAAAGCTTGAAGTCTAATACAAAATAGCCTCTCAGTTCCCTTGATCTACTAGTTCTTACCTATACCAGTTCACTTAGTGCAACTTTTCCTGACACAAGTGCTCAGAACAATACACAATACTGCAGGTGAAGTTTCTTCTGAATGTTGTATCCCACTATTTGGAAGCCTTTTACCAAGTCATCCTATCATACTTCAAAGCTCTGTATTTCACTTCACAATTCTGTTAATATCAAGAAATGTAGATTATCACACTTTTTTCAAACAGACCTATAGTACATTCAAGTATGTTTTTTTCTTTTTTGATTTCTCATAATTCAGTGAAGTTCAGTGAACTCCACAGTTAGTCCCACACATACAAAGATACTCTCATTACATGCACAACTCCCAAATATTGTTGTGAATGCTTATTTTGCAACCTTTCCTCACACGCTACTTATAAATTGAAAGTGCTCTGCTGCAGTTTTTCAACATTTTCAAATATTAAGGAAACTGAGAACGGTCTTTGAAAGCTCCATTTCTTAATATTTCAATTCTGAACTTAAAGGCAGTCAGGCACCAATGCAAATGAGGATTAATACCACACACAGTTCATCTAGTTAAACATATTGATGCAAAACCAGATACTTACTGAGAATTTTGTTCTGTATTCATTTCTTCCCTTAAAAAGACAAAGTTCTCTCCATTTTCAGGCTCAAAACAACTTATGTCAGGTCCATCTGGATATGGAGTAATTACTCTCCTGACCATAGCTGGAATCTGTAGTTGTAAAAGCCATTACATTAAGTTTCTCTTAAGCTGCATGCTAGCAAATTTATGTAAGAGGACCAAAATCAATCATCATTTAAAACACTTTCACAGATCAGGTAATTAATTACTTAACAAGCTTATAAACTTAAGTTGTATCTTTAAGCAAAATAGGAGAAATATTTTAAGTGACAGACTCAAAATGCCTATGTTTCATCCATCTATAACTTATGTCAAAAAATGCTCCAAGATTTTGCAAACATTTATCTTAAAGAATACTGGACTATAATGTATCTTGGCTTTCAGCCTTTAGCATTACAGGTCAATTTTTGCATTATTCTTCTTACTGATTTTAACATCTATACAATCACCCTGAACTTTTCAGCTTTCTTCTCCTTTCTTCTAAGTATGGGATGCTCTTTTCCACAGGTTTTGCTTATGCTGTTCCATGCAACAATTGTTAATTACAGAATATTAATATGTTTAATGTGTATAATTGATTAATTAAAAAGACGCAACACTGTTGCAGCAGTAGTTCGCGAATAACGAAATACGAGCTTCTTGAGAGTGATAATAGCAGCAGCCAACTTTGTCTTTTGAATCAGATGTTCCACGCTTAGCCTGTCACCTACAGACTCTGCAGGTATGTGTTTATCACTCATCTATTCTCATTTTACACTTAATCAGTTTACACTCAAGTTGTACAACTTACCATTTTCCTGTAATAAACAGAAAGATCCTTCACAACTTCATCACTTAAGACATCCAGAGTCCTAAAAAAAAAATTATCTTTATTTTTAAAAACCAAATTCATCTTAGCAGCTTATTAAAAAAATTACATTAATGAAAAATTGAAATGAACGTTTTGGATGAATCTCACCTACAGATATTATCACCTATTCATGGTGGTCAGGGTCTAAAGGAAGACACTGAGCACAAAATATGAACTAATCAATGCCTTTGTTGTAAGGCAAGATTAAATACACAAACTTTCCACCTATCTTTACCTAAGGTCACAGCCAATACAGACCTATACAGTTAAGTTACCAGAACTGGTCATTGCTTTACCTATTTCTGCATACTGTCAAGTCTTCCTGACATGTATCTAAATACTCCAAGTCTATATAAATTCTCCATAAAACTCAAACACAACACAGACATTTATGACAAAAAATAATACTAGAGCAACAAACTTGACTCAACAGAACTCTCTTGTCCACGTGAGCAGTTCTCCTTACACAAAGCTGTCAGGACTAAGTTTTGTCTCAGGTGTCTCAAATTATAAGTCTTTCTACCCAACACTAACAGAAGATAATTCATATTAGCAATTTCTGCTAGATAGACTGTAGATACAGTCTTAATCACAGTAAGAATGTTGCATGTTCTTTCTAGGCTTAAGATGAAACAAATCTAGATTCCAAGTAATATTTAAGGCAATGTTATTAGATTTTTACTCTTCTCTCCAAAATCAAAGGTTATAATGCTTGTATTTTATAAAGATATGAAGAGGGAAATTGCTTGAAATTCACTTGTATCTGTGATGCAAGTGAAGCCACTGAGTGACATGGCAATGAAATTCTGGCATTCTGAACTGTTTCAGATCTCTAAAAACTTCTATAAGTGAAAAGAAGTCTGACAAAAAGGACAGAGAGGACTAACAATAGAGATTTTTTTCTCTTTGGCTGGGTTTTTTGGTGGTTTTTTTTTTTTTAAGGTTTTGCTAGAAAAGAACTTCAATCAGTGCTGATAAGGTTTGCTCTGAGAAGGTGACATGTACTTAGGAAGCAACCTGAAGGCCTGTCCAAAAGCATCAAGAGAAGGAAGGCCAGAGCACACCTTCAGCTTTTCAGAACTTTAGAGGAATCACTGTGGAAAGCAAGGATAATAAATTAATTTGTTCAGCTCTCACTGCAGACACTAAAGCAAAAAGACTACCAGATGGCAAGCCCATCCTCTTTAGAAAAGGCAGCAGCTATATAATAAACCTATTTAAAATGAATCAAATATGTATCATAATAACCATGTTTAAAAAACCCCCCACCCAAACAAGCAATCCCAAAACAAACAAAAAACCCACACAATAATCACCATGCCCCCCCAAAAAACCTCCAAATGGAGGTGGGAACCCTTCCCCCCTCCCCAGCAGTTTTATGCATCTTCAAAAACACTTTTAAAACCCTGAAAAAGGCTAGGCCTAATGTTAAAGCCACTGAATTCAAGAGAGGCTCTTCATGCCAGACTGTAACATATGGTTTTGTACTATAGAACTGGTACAGTATGTACAGATATTTAACTAGTTTCTCTCTCCCTAACTGGCAAAAATGAACCTACCTCTAACCTAGCAGCATTCAGTGGCATTTTAACATTAAACTGTCCATATTAGTTTTTCCAATCCTTTTGCTTTTTTGGGATATTTAAGTTTTACAACCAGTACATGAACACATTTGCATTCCTGCTTACCTTGCTTCAAGCAAAGCTGCCATATTGAGTCCTATGAACTGCAAGCAGGACAATTTTAGCTGTTCAGCATTATACATTGCTGAGAACTCCAACAGCTCAGCAGCATTCTTTAAGGTAACTGCAGAAACAAAACACAACACACTACATTAGATAATTGGCTGTAGTATCAAGCAGCTGTTTTAAGACATTGTACAGCATGAGCTAGTTACTGAAACATCATATACTAGCCCGTTCCTAGAAAAAATGCTAACACTCAAATGGCCTAAACTATAGGAAACTCCATGTAACTTTGTAGCAGCTTGTATGCAATGGCTGCTTCACAGAACTAAAAAGCTCTATCTACAAACAGAGCAGTTTCAAAATATTAAAACCCAGCAGCCCAAAATAAAAGGGAAAAATGAATTTAAAAATAGTGAGTTTCGAGTACAGCATAAACAGTTGTTAAACTTCCAAATGTTCCAGAAAGAAAAAATAAGTGGAGTAAAAGAGGAGAGAGGGAACACTAAATACAAGGACAGAAATAGAAAGAGAATTCATTTAATCCTATTTTAAAGAAAAGAAACTTTAATTCAATGAAATAAAGGTTTCATAGGGGTCTGGGGGTGGTTAGATTTCTTTTTTTTTTTTACTTTTTTTTTATTAAAGAGCATGAGCTGAAGATGATGCATAATTCGGAATGGAAGATTATACTAACCTAGAATATTGCTCAGACTAAAGAAGTAACTACTAGCAGACATGCAATGAACATCAAAACATAATCAGCTGAAAGGAAGATACAAAAATTCTGTGCCACAAAAGGCAAGAACATCTAAAAATACAATTTTTTAATCTCTAACCCTTTAAATTACAAGTGGAAGAACTCACGTTTTTCTGCAATGGCTACTTCACAGATTTCTTTGAGTCTGGATATCAGAAGTTGGTCTGCTACCACAAGAACGTTACATATGAATTCCACATTTTGAGAATCTGGAAAACAAAGCATCATGTAAAACACTGTGGGCAAATCAAAAGCAACTATAACATATACAGCTTCAATGAGCTTTTATCAAAGCGCAATTATAGCGGCTTCACAAATTCGGATGGGGTTTTAACAGCATAAGGAATAGCTTAGAAGAGCACCAACCATCAACTTTTTGAAGCAACAGAAGGAAGGAAAAGGAAAACTGCAGTTTGACAAACTAAAGAATAGGTAAAACGAGGCCTGGGGTACTGCTATCACCTCAAACCCTGAAGCAAAAATCAAGAATTTTGATTTTTTACATATAACTTCAACACAAGCATGTTAAGTTTTGAATTTCTATTTTAAAAATACAAAAATTGCAAGAGCTACACTTGAAAATATATTAATGGCACCTTTTATGGCAAGAGCTTCATCTGTATACAGGTAATCCACAATTATCTGTAGTATGTCAGAATGGATGGGCATTTCCAGAGCTGAACAGGTAGCCTAAATAGACAAAGTATATTAAAAAAAAAAGAAAAGAAAAAGAAGAAAGAGTAAAAGAAGCTGACTACTTGGAATAAAATACAAAATTAAGACAGTAATTATATTAAGAAAATGACTCAGATCGAGGGTCACGTTTTTGAAGTTAAACAATTACTTAAGCATTTGTACAAAATCTGTCCAAGTTTCTCAATTAAGAATTGATTGCAGCAGAGCAATTAAAATCTGTTCTGAATAAATACCCATGAAACAGTTTCATGTTTGATCACTTTGATCATCTACTCTAACAATCCTCCTTGATTATATTCCTTTACCCACAACTGTCTAAAAGTAGAACTACAGGAACCCTCCATGCAAGTACTGAATTGCTTTCCTTCCAAGGTTGAAAGATCTAAAGAAATCACAAGTTCCCAAATAACAATAATATTGAAGTAGTCACTATTGTTAATGCCTCTGAAAATAAGGTCCTCATCGAGCCCTCCATTTGAAGAACCACCTTAACCATTAGGGTAAAGCCCTTATAAGAGCAAACATTAGCCATTAAACCACGTAACTGTCACTCACTATTTGTGTTTATGCAATATCACTGCTTAACAACTTTGGTTTACTTCAGGTGGCACTCAAGTAAAGCTTCATACTAAAATATTTATTTTGCTTTAGAACATACTACTGGTATTGACACATTTTCCTTCTAAAGTTTAAAAACCTCTTACAGACATTAATATTTTTATATAACATCTATAGCCCTTGCTTCATAAAATATTTACTTATTAGTTTAGGTTGATTTAGATTTACTTACAAATTAATAGGTAACTTAAGAAGTACATACTACTGATACAGAAATCCGTTACAGTAATGGACACTCTACACTTAAAAAAAACCCCTTAAATAAATAATTTCTCTCACAGTGTTTCAAATATGTTTTCTCAGGGATGTCTTAGGAAAAGGCAGCACAGTTAACCTAGAGGACAGGTAAAGCTCTGTTTTACAGCAGAAGAGAACTGCCAGTACTTCACCAGGTTCTTAATGGATTGCCAGAAAGCAAAGAAATTCGAGGAACTCCTGCATACTGCTTTAATTTTCAGTCTCAGAAAAATGCTTCTCTACTTATACCTTCGTCTCTTTCCATAAACACTATCAATAGTACTCAGGTAGTTAAACAGAGTATTTAGTGAAATTACAATGTCCAGGAACAACCAGGACATTGAAACACAGCTAGCAAATAGGAACCAAGACAAATTAAAGATCTACAACTTTTGAAAGAGCAGTTGGTGACTAAGTAGAATAGTCCCTGATATCCCGTTTCATTTAACAGCAAAAGTCAGCTGGAATTCTATACATTGACTCTGGATCCTGCTGTCTCTTGCATATGACAAGCTATTCCAAACTGCATACTATTTAAACTGTACGATCTTTTACAGAAAGAAAATGAAAATTCATCCAAAGTAGTATCCCATAAGAACAGTCCAGTCAGTGTTTTTATAAATCCATTAACTAGTTCAAACTAAACCCCAAAAAGAAAAGCAATAAGTTCCTCCCATATACAGCATTACATTTATTACTCTTATTTAATATATAATCTCAATAGTACAAATAGAGTAACCAAAAAATGTGGCTTGTGGGTTTTTTTTCTTGCAAACAGAATCCAAGAATCCGGCCCTTCCTTTTCCCTAGTATTTAGGATATGTTATTATAGGAAAAACTGAAAAGCTGTCACTTACTTGATGCAAAAAAAAAACCATACCACCACACATGGTTTTGGCAAACTTACCTCAATCCATGAGCTGCTTAACATGCTGTGAAAATAATCTGTAAAGAAAGGCATTTCAGTTCAAGATGCAATAAAATGACAGTTAAAAAAGACAATATGACTTATGTTATATAAATATATATAAAAATACACACACATACCAAGTCTTGCACAAAGTACACACTTATGACATGGGAATTCCTTTCCATCTAAAGATTTCAGGATCACATCGCAGAGGTATGAACTAGAAGATATTTAATAGCATCAGAACTGTGACTATTCAGAAGATCTGTAAGTTGTAAACTCTACAAATAAATGTTTCCTTTAGCAAGTTAGGATTTATCCTTTGAAATAAAACACACCTGAACTTTAATAATACCACAGAACATGAACCTAAAAGTACCGGCACAATACTTTCCAGGGAGAATTTTTTTGTCCAAATTTGAGCTTTAAAAATTCCATCTGAAATATTTCCTTCAAAACACAACAAATTACTGTTTCAAAACTGCTAAATAAATTAATTATGGCTAATTTTAGCCAATCTTAAATGGTCTATGTTAAGTTACCTATTTTTTCATTATCAGGAGGTACCATAGGCCTTGATGATGCATTTTAAGAATGAAGCAACCCAAATTCTGTGAAAAAGCTACTTTCATGCAATGTTGCTTTTATTATATAAATAGACTATTCAAGATTTTGGGTATAAGTAACTTGACCACATCAATGGAATTAAAAAAAAACCATCACTTTGCTAAAAGCAGATTAGAAAACACACTATGCATTTGCTTATTTCCAAGCCATATAGTCTTATTGTCACAACAAGCAGATTTACAGAAGTGAAATTGCTTTTGACTGGACTACCCATAACATTTCTTCTGGCATTAGCATTCTATTACAGTTAATCCATAGAACACATTAAGGTGCAGTAAAAAGAAACAAAGACATACCACACATAATCTATCCCCAATTACTAATTTACAGATCAAGTCTATAAACATCTATGGAGAACTGCCAAATCTGAGTTACTGTGATAAAGAGAACTGAAAACCAAAAGTTAAAATGCAGCTGGATCAACCTTAGTCCACACTTAATAGGCAAAGCAATGACATAAGAGAAAGATGGTGAGGTAGGGGAAACTTGATTAAAAAAAATTACCATTTCTTCTGATTTAACTTTGGTTTATTCCCATTCTTCTTGTTGACAACGTTAATTTTTCCATTTTCTAATCTGACTCCATCCAACCTGCAAATTATTAACATTAGTAATAAGCAATACAATTAGTATACAGTTCAAACCATTAAGAGCAGTTTCACAAAGTAATAGTACTTCAGTGGGCTCATACTGTGAATACAAAAATGCATCATCATACAAAAATAGAAAGGGACAGTTGTTATTTGAAAAGTCTTCAAGGCAGATGCAAAATGTAACTGACATTCTTTCCATATCTTAGATATGTGACACTGAACCGTGCCATAAATCAAATCCCTCCTGATGGGAGAGAATTTTCTAAAAGTCCTTGCAAGGAGTTTCAAAGATAAACCAAGACTTTTCCTTGAGTTTCAATGCTGCCGGATAGTTGTTTATTAAGTCTTATCAGAAGAACAGAGCCACTAGCGTGGCCCAGGTACAGCACAGAGCACAGAAAGCAGGAGAGAAGTCTCTAATTATCAAGATTTACACAGCCTTTTAAAGATAATTTAACCAATAGTTACTAAAAACATACATTATTTTCACTTTCCTACCAATTATTCAGTAACATGGGCAGGACCTGCGGAATTCTCTATCCAATCATTCCAAACTACTTTTACTGCAGAACATGGAGTAGGAGAAGAAGGAGAAGAAGGTTTAGAGAACAACAACAATCCTCCATTTTGATATTTTTTACTCTTATCTATTTACTACAAAGAGAAGCCCAAAACCTCTAAATTTTTCACCCTGTGACAATCTTACACAGTAGTCTGTCACCTAATTCACACCACTGTATTTTCTAGTTCTTGTCTGACTGTTGGTAATTTTTTCCAAGGTTGAAAGTTAAAACAGTTTTGTTCAGGGGGGTAAGAACCCTTAAAAACAGGCAGAGAAATATTTGGCACTCTGCGTTCCTACAATATGTATTTATTATCTTAGATGAAACCTATACTGTATAGTTAAGGGCAAAGTTCAGTACTACAGGGTCAAAAATCTAGAAGTAAAAATATATAGCGCTACCAGTCAGTAAAGTGAGCAAAGACAGTGGCTGGGAAGAGATGCAAGTTTAAGCACAGGCTTTTTTAGCATCCTAATTCATCAAGAAGGCTTCTGAATGGGATGGTAAAGACACAGGAGTGCTGCTGGTGGATTACAAAGTAATACACCTTTAAAGGCAAAATACTTTACCATGGAAATATTACTTAGGAACTCAGTTTTAGCAGCAGCTTCGCATCTTGGCTGTGCATGCAAGAAGTACAGTGAAGAAAACTGCCCTGAATAAGCTCATTCCCCTCTTTTGAAAGGACAAAAGCACAAAAAAAAACCCCAAACTGATTAATGCAGTTCTACAGAGACATGTGATCTCAATTCCATTTGCTTCACCATGTAATATAAAAATTACATCAGTTGAACAAGAATTTAACTTTGCTGTTTTATACTAAACATGTATGCTGTCTGTGAAAAACTGCTAGACTACAGACCACAGGACAGAAATTAATCAACCCAAAACTCAGTTTGATCAGCTATCTCCAACTAACAAGTACTGATGTTTTTGACAGCCTTTATGGAAAGTCAGATGATTTGAATCAGATATCAAATCCCACAGACCCTATGCCTTAAAAGATACTGTCATGGTTTAACTCAGCTGACTGAAGACCACTCACTCACTCACTCTCCCCTCACCACCCACCAGTGGGATGGGGGAGGGAATTCAGGAAAAAAATAGTAAAATTTGTGGGTTGAGATAGACAGTTTTAATAGGGCAGAAAAATAATGAAAAATAATAATAATGCTAACAGAATAAGCATACACAAAACAAGTGATGCACAAACAGTGATGGAATAGCTCACCATCCACCAACCTGAAACTCCTATATGCACTGGAATTAAGCCCAGCCAGTTCCCAAGTAGTATGCCCTTACCATCTCCCTCTAGTTTCTATTCTAACATTAGTATCCTAATTTCCATTATTGCCATAACAACTAAAGTTAGATCAGCTTACATAAAAACACTCCATGGAGAGCTTGTCAAAATGTAAGTGCACTTCCCTTCACCTACCTTCCACTTAAATTGCTGAGTCCAAACTTCTTTGCTGCACTTTGCAACATTTTAATGAGGTTAGCTTCTTCACCAGCTTTGCCTTTTTTAGATTTGCTCTTCTGTTTTTCATTTATAACTTGCACTTGATTATTTCTATAAATCTCAAATGCAGACTTTCCATTAACATTTTCATCAAAACTCATTTTTCTCAGATTAGAAATTAAAGTATCTTGACATTCATCTGATTTTTCTTTATAAGGGATTTTTGGCTTGTAACCATGAGTCAAAAGATCACAAGTATCAGTGTATATGAACTGCAGAAGGTAGCCAAACAGATCTGGATGGACTTTCTCAATTACATAAAGATCACATCCAACAGCATCTTCATCTTTACGGTAGATGTCTGGAGTGTCTAGCTGGTTGTCACTGGAGACAAAGAGCTTCTTGAAGAAGTCGGAGCGTACAGCCAAGATGTATTTATGCACAGGGTACATTCTTGTGCCAATCTGAAAAGTTACATCATGGATGCTGTCCATTTCATCTGTTTCATCTAAGAGTTTGCCAAAATCCATTCCAAAACTTGATAGTGACACACTTGGAATTTCATACAGACTAGAACAAAATGAAATCCATAATCAAACACCATTTACAAGCTTCATAACACTTTACATAGTATGTTTAATGAAGAGGATGATGCTGTTACAGTTTGGTTTCTTTGTGTTTTTTCTTACATTGCTGCACTGCTCAACATTTCTTGTCCTGTTCTTTACAAAAACAACTAATAATATGATATTAAGGCAATTAAACTACACAAATAAGACCTGTCTAGCTTCAGAATATCAAATATAGTATTTGCCTTTATACTGTACCAGTATTATCAGAACTATCTTATCTTCATCTCATTTTTCCAACATGTAAACACAGAAACGTTTGCTGTATTTTGTGTTACAAACTGAAGCAACAAGGAAAAAAAGCTAGTGTTTAGCTATTTATCACATAAACAGCTGGAAACTATTATGAGAGCATAAGAAACATGGTCCAGTATTCTATTTATTTATTTTACTTTACACATTTCTTTCCAAACAAACAAAAATTCACTTGTCACTTTTATTTAAAAGCTGATTATTGGTGATTACTGAAGAGGTGAATTTCTACAGTATTTAGAACTCAGAGTGTGTTATGAAATACATGGCAAATGCTTGCCTTAAACACTTCAGATAAAACATCAGTACTGCCTATTATTATGCAAATATATAAGCTGAGGCCTTTGGGTAACTTCAACATAATTACTAAGAAGTGCTATTCTCTAGCAATATGGATAACCATATTTACTGTGACTTCTCTATGAGCCAAAAAACAGTTTAGAAAAGAATGATTCAATCGCAATAACACACAGAAAAGGGAAAAATTACAGCTGTTGTTATTTTTAATATACCTGGTTTTAGGATCTGACTGTAATACAGCAAAATTACAGCCGCTAGGATCAGTGGCAATACTGACAGCTCGGTGGACAAATGTCAGCTTCTGAAGTCGAATTCTTTCATACACACTGGTTGTGTCATGTTCACAAGACACATCACATGAAGGATGCTGAAGGCTTGATACAAGTTCTGTAAAAAAAAAATAAAAGGAAGTGAATACACATCACAGAAAGATCCTGCTAATTAAAATGCAACCAATACACAAAAAAGACAAGACTATGACTTCTGTATGTCCTTTGATGGAGTAATTGAGTAAGACTAAATCATGCTGAAGACTTCAGCTTGCTTATTTACAGAATATATAGGAGGAGAGCTGAGAGTTTCACTTAAAATCTTGTCCTGTATGAGACAGATATGTTCCTTCCAGAAAAACAAACCATCAGGACCTACTTTCAGCAATATGAGCCAAGTTAATAAGGTGGAAGTTGCTTTGGACCCTGTATTGTGCCCAGATAAGGGGAGTGGGAAACAGGTTTCACAGACTTAGCAGTGGAAGCAATTATATGCTCCTACTTTTACTCAATACCAATTCTCTTAGGACTCATCATCTAATATGTGACAAGACCATTGCACTAGACCCTTGTGCTACTATTACTCTTCAGAAGTACTTTTCTTTACAGAAATCTCCACCTAAAGGTTAACTGAAAGCTGCAAAGTAAATCTCAGTATTACTGAGGAAGAGTACAGCAGCAGTCAGAGCTGTCAGTCACAGAGGAAAGAACAAACTCACTACATAATACTGATAGAGACTGTAAAGATTCAATTAAACTTTTTTATTGATTTAAAGTATTTAAAAACCACTAAGAAATCACAGCTAACCTTTCTTTTCTGAGCTTTTTTTCCCTTCTTCCAGCCATTTCCCCATAAAGGCTTCACCATCTTGTGTCACAAACATTATTTCATTCCCATTTAATGCAACATCAGACATGAAGACTTGCCGGCCATACACCCAACGACACTGCTTCATGGAGTTGTTAGATGACTTCCAACAAAACACCTACAACATCAAATTTTTAAAGAAAGAAAAGATCTTCACATCATATAAAAGCAATTACATATTACACACTACTTTTTTAAACACATCTCAAAGTTGCATATAAAAGGAGAAAGACATTCTTCAAAATTTTAGGATAAAGTGTTATGAGCACCTATCAGAGAGAATCTACAAGGAAAAGAGAAAATCTATTGTGATATTAAGATCCATTTGCTCATGAAGGGCATTTGAAAAGCTTCGCCAAATATTCAAATATCTTCACAGCAGTCATCCATAGGACAGGTTTTACTGACATCTCAACAAGGACAGTAAAAGGTGTCAAGTTAAGAAACAAGTTTTATCTAGTTCTTAATTTACAGATTTGTCCAACTGGTTTGCTTATAAATCAGACAAAATTCAAAGCTAGCACACTGGAAATTTAAACCATTTCCTGTTAATTGTTTGACAATAAATCTCAAATTTCTCTGTACCAGTCAAGGTTTGGAAAGGAGATCATGACCAAATGCAAACTTTAAAACCTTCAGGAATATGAAGCACAGCAAGACACCAACAAGGTATACTGTACATGTCTGAAAGACAGCCCCAAGCAAGGTAAAGCCCAAATGTGGCATTAGCAGTGCTAACTAAAGTCAGGCTTTCATTTTCTCTCACTGAAGGACCTGCACAGAGGGAGGCAACAAAAGGAGTTGAGTAACTTATTTCCTTTCTCCTCCCTACAAATCACAGAATGGCTGAAATTGAAAGGGATCTCTGGAGGCTGTCTAGTCCAACTCTCTGCTCAAGCAGGACCACCCAGAGCCAGCTGCCCAGGAGCATGTCCAGACAGCTTTTGAGTATTTCCAAGCACAGTGATTTCACAACCTTAACTGGCAACCTGTGACAGTGCTGAACCACCCTCTGTGCTTCCTGATACTCAGATAGAGCCTCCTTTATTTCAGTTTGTGCCCATTGCCTCTGGTTCTGGTTCTGGCTCTGGGCACCATTGAAAAGAGCCTGGCTCTATCTTCTTTACATCTTCTCTTCGAGTATGTATATACAAGATTCCCCTTGTGACTTTTATTTTCTAGCCTAAACAGTACTCCCTTAAAGAAAATGCAATCAAGCCAGACCAGGAATTACAAGTGTTAAGATCCCATCCTTCTTCTTACTCAATAACTTATAATGCCTGAAAGCACTAAAGATTCCAGTACTTGTCAGTATTCAACATGGAAAGATATGAAATGTACACGGACATAGTTCCTCTGATGCAGGAAGATCAAGTAGTTTTTTACTTCCAAAGCAGTGTCCCAAAGATGTTGAAGGGGCACTACCAATACTACAGATGCTAGAGGCTACATGCCACGTGATCAAATACTGAATTGAAAGCTTATAATCTCTGAGACAACTAACGACATAATGAAAAGATACGATCATCTCAAAATGTAATTCAGCCAAATTCAAGGAAAGAAAAGGAAATAACCACATTTCCCCTTATTTTGATATACAAGCTCAGTTTTTAACATTCTTTAAGAAGGCATTTTAGTAGAAAAAGCTTCTTTGTAAACACCACTAGATGGCAGTGAAGTTGAGATCTCCCAGTGAGCAGATCGAGAAAAAGAATTTTTTAGAGTCCTGTAAACCAGTACTTAAAAAAGAGTAAGGGGAAAAAAACAATAAATTCACCACGGCATTCCAATTCTAAGACAATACAGCATCTACATTTAACAGTAAATACTAAATGATTCACCAGGTTTAGGTGCAACATTTTGACAATAAAAGGACATTTCATCTACAAACAGCCGTGTTTCAGCAAAGGCTCTAAAACCTCAAGTCCAGAGACTACTTCTGAAAGTTGTAAAGGTGCCTGGGGTAAGTGGGGTGATAGGCGAGATAGGAAGAAAAAAAATATCAACAAAAAGAACCTTAACCACATACACTAATGTGTATGTAAAAACAAAGTTTACACCTTCACTGAAAGGCATTAGAAGTCCATAGATTTAAAAATTAACTACTGCACATTAGTTTTGTAATCTTCCCATGGCCCTAAAAAAAAACCAAAATCACCAGCAGCTGTACAGAAAAGAATTGACTGGGGAACAATAAAAAGAACTTTTTCAAATACATGAAGGGCAATAGGCAGTGCAAAAATAACATCAGCCCATCACAGGGCGAGGACGGTCACCCCACAAACAGGGACAGAGACAAGGCACAGGTGTTCAACACATTCTTTGCCTCTGTCCTCAACAAGGGGGTCTCAGTGCCCTGAGCTGGAGGACCATGACTGCGAGAATGATCAACTCCCATTCAACCCTGAGACTGTGAAGGATCTGCTGCTCCAGCTGGATCCCTGCAAATCTATGGGGCCTGATAGGATTCATCCAAAAATCCTCAAAGAGCTGGCTGATGTCATCGCAAAACCACTCTCAATGATTTTTGAGCAGTCTTGGAAATCTGGAGAGGTCCCAGCTACTGATAAATGCTGTTCCAGTTTTCAAGAAGGGCAAGAAGTAGGACCCCACACTCTACAGACCTGTCAGTCTCACTTCAGTGCCTGGTAAAGTTACGGAGAAGATTATTCTGGGAGGTATTGAAAAACACCTGAAAGACAATGCAGTCACTGGTCACAGCCAGCACGGCTTCATAAGGGGAAAGTCCTGCTTATCAAACCTGATTTCCTTTGATGACAAGGTAACCCACCTAGCTGACCAAGGGAAGCCAGTTGATGTCATCTTTTTGGATTTCAGCACAGCTGTTGATAATGTCTCTCACAGGATCCTTCTGGACAAAATGTCCAGCACACAGCTGGATAAACACAACATGGGATGAGTGAGCAACTGGCCCATGAGTTGGACACAAAGGGTTATAGTGAATGGAGTGACATCACACTGGTGACCTGTCACTACTGGGGTTCCACAGGGCTCCATCCTCAGTCCTGTGCTCTTCAGCATCTTCATAAATGATTGGAGGCAGGACTGGAAGAGATACTAAGCAAGTTCACAGATGATATAAAACTGGGAGGAGCTGCTGTCTCCCTCCAGGGTAGGGAGGCCCTGCAGAGAGACCTCCACAAATCAGAGGGCTGGGCAATCACCAACCACATGAAGTTCAACAAGCAAAAGTGCCAGATCCTGCACCTGGGATGGGGCAACCCTGGATGTACAGACAGAGCAGGGAATGAGATGCTGGAAAGCAGCACCACGTAAAGGAACCTGGGGGTCCAGGTCAATGGCAAGTTGAACATGAATCAGCAGTGCCCTGGCAGCCAGGATGTCCTGTCCAAGTGTGTCCTGGGGGCATCAGGCACAGCATCGCCAGCTGGGCAAGGGAGGGGATTGTCCCGCTCTGCTCTGCACTGGAGCAGCCTCACCTCGAGTGCTGGGGGCAGTTTTGGGTGCCACAATGTTAGAAAGACATGAAACTGTTAGAGAGTGTCCAAAGGAAGGCAACAAAGATGGTGAAGGGCCTTGAGGGGAAGCTGTGTGAGGAGCAGCTGAGGGCACTTGGTCTGTTCAGCCTGGAGAAGAGGAGACTGAGGGGAGACCTCACTGCAGTTACAACTTCCTCATGAGGGGAAGAGGAGGGACAGGCACTGATCTCTTCTTTGTGGTGACCAGTGACAGGACCTGAGGGAATGGCCTGAAATTGTGCCAGGGGAGGTTTACTGCAAAAAGATTCTTCACCCAGAGGGTGGTTGGGCACTGGAACAGGCCTCAGGAAAATGGTCACAGCACCAAGCCTGAAAGAGTTCAAGAAGAACTTGGACAATGCTCTCAAGCACCTGCTGTGACTCTTGGGGATGGTCCTGTTTAGGGCCAGGAGCTGGACTTCATGATCCTTGTGGGTCCTTCCAACTCAGCATATTCTGTGATTCTGTGAAATTGGTTATTTTCTGTGCATGATTTTGTCCTGTCTTATGTTTAAAGTTTGATTAACCACTATGCTGCCTGCCATATAATTATAATTATGACAACTTACTCTTCCAGCTTCATCCAGTGCCAGAATGCAAGTCTTCTGACCCCCATTTTCTTTAAGATGCTGGGTATCTACTTTATATTCCAAATATCCTCCACTGACAAGAACTTTTTTAAGGTTCAGCTGTCTGAAAGAACACAAAAGGTTAAATTAGTATTTCCCTATTGTGTACTTATGTTAGTTCTATGACAGTTACCTTTTTCATTTAGACAAGCAGTAAAATAATGTAATTGAGACAGTGAAATGGAAAAATTACTTATGTTTAGTTTCACCCTACTGGTACTATTAACATAACTGATAATATTATAGCAGACTATACTTTTTGCTTGTTTTTAAGTATATCACATTGTATATCTAAGTTCTTCAAAAAATTCCATGAGTGAAAATCGGTAAATGATATATTTGATTTCATCAGTACAAAAATTTAATCAGTTATTTGTATTAAAAGATCTATCCTATCTCAGCAGGTCATTTCTCAGGAGTTTGCTAGGTTTGGTTTTTAACTGATCAAAATTAAACTCATTATCTTTTCTCAGTTGCTTAGTAAAAGAGCACAGGACACTGCATTAAGTTTCTACAAGTGTCAACACTTTCACTTACCACCATGTAGAAATGAAGTATAAAATAATCATTAAGCTATAATATGTCAATAAATACTGTTAGAATTTGAAGTGAAGCTGAAAAACTAGGGAGGAGTTAGCTGGGCAAAATCAAATCTAAAAAAATTTATTCTAATCTGTTATTGCAAACTAAGTAAAAGAGAACAGGATTAAATAATTTCCTAAATTCATGAGTCAAAAATCCAGCTTCTTCAACAGGTTTTATATCCATATATATGGACCAGATGACTTTACAAGGTCCTTCTTGCAACCTAAATTACCCTTTATAACATACTGTATCTACACATTAATTATGAAATTCAGATCCCAAATTACTGATTCAAAATCATAACAACATAAATAAACAAAACAGCAGATCTTCAGTGTCTCTACCAAGATGCACTTAAACAAATTAAGGCTAACAGAGGAAGAAAAAATACAAGTTTCAATGTTTTTAAACTTATGGCACAAAATATTTCCTCCTAATGTGTTTTTTTAAATATCTTTGGTAAACAGCAAGTGGCACCTTAGCCTCTTGTAAAAAAAAAAAACCAAACAAAATGAAGAAACAAACAAAAACGATAGCCCTAGTTCATATGAAAGAACTACAAATGAGGAGAACATAGGGCACCACTGCATTTTCTGTAATTTATGCACAAGAATCTTTAAAATATCTTGCAAGTATACAACTACAGTGAAATCTTCACCTATTGTTCTTCATGACAGATTAGAAAAGTAACACATACTTTGAAGCTATCTTTTTGCACTGATAGTCTGCAAGTAAATAAATATCTCCTCTTTCAGAAACACATACTGTAGCGCCATCACTTGCAGAGACCAGGGACACAGAGAGGTCTTTATGGTGTAGAGCAGAGACTTGGCGAGGTGCAGTTACACATTTTTCTCCATTAGGATCCAGCAGATAACCTAGAAAAAACAACATACCACAAAAACATTATTTGCCATTCCATACATTGTGCAATTAAAGGATACTTTGCTACACTACTTTGAAGAACCTCTAAATTCCAAAAGATTTTTGGTAGGATAATTCATCTTCAAAATACTTAAACAGATGAGACCCACCACACATACTCGATAGTTCACTACAAACACCCAAAAACCAAGATCTGATACATAAAAATGAAGTAAGGCATATTTTACAGGGAAGCTATTTAATGTGGTGGCAGTGCTTTGATTCCAAAAAAAGAATATTTATTTCATCATATGACAATTCAAGATAGTAGAAATACTGTAACACTGGCATAAAGTACAGATTATTTCAGACATTGAAAGACAAATATAAGCTTGTCAAAAAAATTACTCTAAGTGCAGGTAAGCATGAAGGCAGCAGTTACATGAAACAGAAAAGGTTGGAGCTGTAACGCAAGATCTCTGAAAACATTTAAAAAATAGAATAAAAACAGGCCATTGCTACTCTGTTGCAACAAGAAACCTGACATCAGGACTCTCACACACAGTATAATCCTGTTTTGTGTGCAGGGCACTTACACCTGCACCACAAAGCGGAGCAGAACAAGCAGCAGAGCTACCTCTACCTGGAAGCAACCCTGACACAGGACAATGTAGGGTTGTGCTCAAATGTCTTATGTGGGCAAGGTTTAACACCACAGGTCTACCACGGTGCCCAGCTGACACAGTATCACTTAGGAGTCAATTACTGTCTCTCTGTGGTACTGCACTGGGCCATGTGCTAGCCAGAATAATCCCAACAACACAAGCAACTACAAAAAAAGCTTATATGATGGGTGCATATAAAAAAAAAGACAAAAACAAACAACAAGAAGATATTCATTAGTAAGGTATTTCTCTGACAAAGGCAAGTTTTTTCACATACCTTTGACACCTTAAAAAAAAATACACAAAAAAAGCTGGAACCTGAGGCCAGAGCTGATGCAGATTAAGTACCAAAGATAGCTCACAGTTTTGTTTGCACATAGACACAAAACTGCAAAAATGCAAATCCAAACCAATATAGCAATACCTGTTTATTAAAAAAGATAAAAGCAATTAAAATGTCCCATTCATACAACAAATCAAGTTCACTATTTGGTAATATTATTAATAAGTTCTTTCTTGACTTCAGAATAATACAGAGTTAATTGAAGAGTCTGGTAATGGTATTGCTGAAAAAAATCTAGATATAGGCAAGTTATTTCACTTTAAAAAGTTAGTATGGAAAAAGTTATCAGTATCATGTTTGCAGTGCTTGATGAAAGAAGGACATAAGCAGGAGAGCTGAAGGCTAGTTTATAATTTATTAAAGGCAGTGCCAGCCAGATTGCTGGAAGGAGACAAGCATGCCTTGGAGTAACTTCCAACACAAACAGCAACATTATGTTTCCTTAAAGTCTCTAAAAGCAGGACTGTACAAGATACATGGAAGGTAAAAGTTATAAAGAGTTCAAATGAGAGCTAAATCTGACTAGCTCCTATCATCTCAAAATGTGAAAGTAACTGGTAGGAATGAAAAATATTCTTTGAAAGAAGTGTGAAGGGATGATGTCATCAGATTGGTTTAAAAAGAAAAAGACAGAGGAAAAAAAAGCTTCACCCAGGCTTCTGTTCTAAGAAGCAGATGACAGGTTAAGCATGAACAACATCTTTCAATGGCTGGGTTTTACTTTCGGAACGCTTCTACCTTACCTAGTTGGCCGCCATTCAGCCCCATGGTATACACTGCTTCCTTAGTCCATAGCACTGTATGGAATCTGCCTGCAGCCACTCCAATCACCATTCTACCTTTCAGGTTTTTTGCCTGAACCTAAGCACAAATCCAAAGTACATCTTAATATTAAGTAGCAACAGGTGAATTTCACATGTACAAACTTCTGACAACATTTAACTCCTAATGTCAGTAAGAACAACGCACTAATATCAATCCAAATACAGTCTAATAAATCAGATTATTTCAGAAGTTTGTCAAGTGGGGCACTATTGCAATAATGACAAAAAGAACTAAACTTTTTGTTTCCAATCAGAACTGGAATCAAGTCTCCTTAGGCTGTCTTCATACGTAAGATGCTGAACAAGACTGAACAGGACATGCATAGCACAGCCACAGAAGACTCAGGTGCTGCAAAATGTCAGCTAGAAGTTTAAAAGTTTAAAGTCCTAATGGCCTAAACACAGTGCAGAACACGACACGACTAATCCCATACTTCACATTTACTTGATTTTTCCAGATTAAGATGATAAAATCAAAGCAAATACTGCGGCTATAGAGCTGTCATTACACTGTTGAAGAACACATGGTACCCCAAAACACTATCCTCTTGCATTTTGGCCAATCATTCTTTTTTACTTTCAAACACTGATAATGCAGTGCTCTTCTACTTCGGATGAAGGTTCCTTTCAACAAAAGGTAATGTAAAGCTTCTTTACTTACAAAAAAGATTAAATTTAGAGATTAAGCATAGGAATACAGTTAAGTTGCTGATGCCCATACCCCCTCTTCCCTGTCACTACTCTTCCCAAAGCACTGACTCCAGTGCTTCCAGCGAAGGACATAATGATTAAACCCTGAGAGCCATCATCCACTGATTCAAAAGGAGTTAAGAGCATGAATCTCAAGTGATACATACCTATTAATTCTACATCACTTCAGCTACAGAACAATTTGGGGAAGAGAGAAGAAAAGGGTTTTGGCAATTTTACCTTGTATCATACTTCACACTACAAATTTTGGTATTTTTCAGGTTACAAATGAAGACATTCATCAGAACACAGTTAAGATCTGAGATGTCTGAAAACACAGAATCAAGATTTATCTGAACTCACATTAAACTTTGCTATTCTGAAAAAGTTTAGAAGTTATTTTTATAATCTTCACATTTTACTTTCTGTTAAAAAAAAAACTAAAGCAACACCACCAAACCATTAAGCTGTGACTGATGTTATTTTTACCTGTCTAGGAACACTGCAATTAGAAGGAGGAGGAAGAATACCCAGTTGATGGAAAGTGTTCAAACCAAATGTGTAAACATATCCATCTTCTGTTAAAACAACAGTATGATCCTTAGCTGCAGCTATCTGGGAGCACTGATGACCAGTTAAGCCTTCCACAAGTCTTGGAACCTGAATAAGAAAAAAATAAAATTGATATAAAAGCATACTGGTTTGTTATTAACCAGTGGCCATCTATGAAACTGAAGTTACACCAACAGAAAGTCATGACCAAATATTGAAATAAAGATAAAATGCCTTTGAACACACAACACATTCATTAACATAACAACTACATTCAATGCAGTAAGATGAATTACTTTCATTTGAAATGCTATCAGGGAAATGTCCTTTGCTATCAGGGGAGACGAATTTTAAACTACCTGCTCTGAAATTAGATTGGAAACTACATCTTCAGGACAGCTGAACAAATATTAACTATCACCTCTTGCTTTTCTTTTTAAATACCATGAACACCAAAGCTATCTCCCTCCAACACAGGATAATCTTAATAAAATTTCACCGGATAAGGAAGCAGCTCTGTATCGTTGACTCTTCATGTACTCTAGCGTGAGTTCTCCTTTATTCAACTATGTAACATCACAGTTTCGAAAAGAAATTTGAAAAAAAAAATCCTAATTTAACAGAATTATTTTCTTAAAAAAAAAGAAAATTTGAGCTCTAGTCTCCACTAATAGCATTCAGCAACAGAGTATCAAGTTCTGTCAGATACCTGATATTAGAAAATTTTAAAAATTATTGCGCTGAAAGCTAAATGCACACTACCAGCTAGGATAAGATGCTTAAGTCTAAGAATTGTATTGTCATCAAATCTTAGTCTTCTCAAATTTTAGTTTTGTGCATTGCAACAATGTACTATTCAAATGAAAATGATAAGTGAATTTTCACTTAATAGTTGCGTAAGTCTAGTAAAAAGCAACCCTACCATCCTTTTTTCTGCCACCACAGCTTCACAGTACTGCTGTTTCTCTGTGCTAGCTTTGGCCCTCATCAGAAGGCATCACAAACCTGCTTAAGGAGACAGCCCAGTCAAAAAACATTTGCTTCCACTTATCTAGCATCAGCTGGCCTTTAAATCAGCTCAGCCATAACACAAGTTTGACCACTGCATCTAGCTATCTTAAGTTAAACTATAATTAAATGCACGTTCCTCTACTCTCTGCCACCTCACTATTAGAACTGGAGAAGTTTTTCTATTACTTGGTGAGAAGCAAGGGCTTTGGTTTAAAATCAACAGCAAACTCATTTTGAAAGTACACTGATAGAAACTCTAATTCCCTTTTTAGACTTGCTGTTAGAAAGAAAAGAAACATCATGCTAGACTAAAAGAGATAACATAAAACTGCATACCAGGCATGTTTGTTCATCACCATGACCCAAGCGCCCTCCTTGTCCATGTCCACATGTATACACTTGACCTTTGTGGGAAAGGAACACAGAGTGGAATTTGCAGAGTACCACCTGAAAAAAGAGCAAAAAATGTATTGGGAAGAGGCAACATAGGACAAATTAATTTTCCTGGATAATCTGAAAACACCTAAGTACTTTGTGAAGAAATTCTGCTTTAATAAAGATATGTTCATGAAAATACAAGAAAGATACTGGTATTAAATCATAGGGCACACAAAATACTTGCTCTAAATATATTATGTACTGCCTTAACCTACTTGAAGAGATCAACAGTTTCAGTGTATTACAATAAGATCAAGCATGGCCCCACAGGCTAACAGAAACTCAAAAGATTGAGTTTTAAGGTCCACAATGCTGCCTCAGAAGTGCCAAAGAAAAACATGTTAAGACTGCAGCACAGATTGCCTGCCCTGAATGTTTGCTCCAGTTGTACTTCAAACTTTCAAGTATTCTCAAACTGAAGTCCCAAGAAGTTATCAGAAACAAAGGTACTGCTACAGGAAATGTGCTTAACAGCACATGCTGCTTTGAACACAAGATGAATTTTAATTCAACATGTACAAAACACATTTATTATTCCACTTCAGTTCAATACCGGAGTTGCACAGGAAGTCAGCAGCTCAAAACAGTTACAGAAGTATCAAGCTTCTGAACATATTTAATGATATAGAAGCCATATATCCAAAGCAAATCATATAAAAACCCCTGTTCTCCCCACTGAAACAGAGAACCACAATTTCATTAAAGGTGATTGGGATTGCAGGGAGGTAAGGAGGTGGGCAGAGAGCAGGCAGCAAAAACTGTTTTTTCCATGCAAATTTTCAACACTTGACAACTTCTTGGATACATTTTCCCCCTCACCAAGAAAGGTGCCTGCATAATACTTTAAGAATACCTGTTTGATATACACGCCATTCCGAGGAAAAAGGTCCACCAGTTCAGGATGATGTCTACCCTGTTGACCACCATGACCCAAAGTAAAATTTATATTGTTTCCCCAGGTATAGACTTCTGTGGGATCTGTAATGAAAAAGATCCTCCCTGAAGCTTGCAAATTTACCAGTATTGTGCACATTGACTTCAAAAAACAACAAGATAGTTGTTTCTATCTAAAAACTGAAAAGCTTTTTTTTACCTAAAACTGAACTTTAAAAACATTTAATATTGTAAGATAAGGTGCCATGACAAAATATTCTAATAATATTGTACAGATGATCAACATTAGCATCAGGCATCTCACAATTTATGAAGTCCCAAGTAAAACCAGAAAATATTGCATACACTGGTACATACATTAATACATTGTTGAAAGAGATCTCACTGCAAAATACAAATTAGACTATTTTATTTCTTACCGGTTTTCTTGAACACCACATGGATAGGCCTATCTTTCATCACAAGATCCAGGGCTGATAAGCCTTCTTTATCCTGAACATACAGACTAACGCCATGCTGAAAGAGGAGAGGAGAAGAACTGAAGTTAATTTTAACTGCACGGTTTGAAGTAAACCAGGTAAACCTTTAAGGACCAAAACACATCTTTAACTGAAGTTTAATACTGATAAAAGAAAATCTTCAGATTTAAGTAAACTGTAAGCAAATCTAAAAAAAAAAACCACTGCAAATCTGTTCTGCCATGTATACATCTTGTTGATCTATTAACACGGATTTTATTGTCTCAACACTGACTGTGTAACAAAAATGTAACCAGCGAAACACAAAGGAAACAGATGTGAAGATAAAGCACTGACATCTAGGACTGGCAAGCATTCACCAAAAATGAATTTACCAGCTTCGAAGGACTTATTTTCTTAAACTGGCATTTTACAGAATCACAGCTAGGCAAGTGAGAAAATAAAACTACTATTACTTTGAAAACAATCAAAGAACAGAGTTTCACACTTGCTGAGAAAAGGCAAGAGGACACAAACAGCAAGGAAAGAGAGCACTTGGAAAGATTCAGAGGCACAAAGCATGAATAGGTCATTCTTTTAGAACTTAGAAAGACACAGACAATCTCTGTAAATACCATTTTCTCAATACAAAACAGTGCTGCTACAGCAGCATTGGTTTTAGGGAGGAAGTCAAGCGTCATCAATCATTTCCCTAAAGGGAAGAACTCCAGATGTCCTCAAATAGAACCTAATGGCTAATACAGCTGTACCTGTGTACCTGAGTTCATGGCTAATACAAAGCAAAACCTTACAGAACCTCACACTTAAGAGGTAAACACATAAAATGCAACAACTTTCTTTGGAAAAACACTCGCCAGAAGAACAACATACATTCCCCAAATTATAAAGACAACCCCAGTGCAACAGGTCTGGGATTAAATCACCACATAACAGAAAAGACTGAGCTATTTTTACGACTTAACAGATAGCTGGATATTCTTCACCTTGGAAGTCATTTAAAATATTCACAAGCAGACAGAGGCTGCAGGGATATTCACGTGGTCTGAATTTGTGAAAACAAACTCCAACTGCTGAGCTGCAAATCTTGTAGTTAGATACAGTCTGAGAATAAGCCAAGACCGCCTCCAGCCCACAGAAGTCCATCATCCATGCTAGTTTAGGACCCCAGGGGCCGATTCTGGGGCTAGTACTGTTTAACATCTTGATTAACAACCTGGATGATAGGCTAGAGTGCTGCTCCCTCAGCAAACGTGATGATACAAGACCAGGAGGAGTGGCTGATAAGTCAGAGGGTTGTGCTGACATTCAAAGGGACTTTGACAGGCTGGAACAACGGGCTGAGAGGAGCCACATAAAGTTCAACAAAGGGAAATGCAAATCCTGGCCCTGGGGAGGAACAACCTGGTGAACTGGTACAGCTGGAAGCTGAATGACTAGAAAGCACCTTAGTGGAAAAGGACTTAGGGCTTCTTGTAGACCATCAGATGACCACAAGCCAGCAAGCTCAGAGTTAAGAATGGTGAAAGCATCCAAGGCTGCAGGTGGGAGTGTTGCCAGCAAGCATTACTCAGCACTGGCAAGCCACAGCTGGAGTGCTGGGTTCAGGTCTGGACTCCCAGACAGATATGGACATACAGGAGCAAGTTCAGCAAAAGACCATGAAAATAATGACTGGGGAATCTGACATTCAAAGAGAAGACGAGAGAGCTGGGATGCTTAGCCTAGAGAAGGTTTGGTATGGGGCAGGGGGACAGCATGCCTTATCATGCATAATAAATACCTGACTGGAGGAGGTGAAGCATTGGGATCACAGCGATACCCAGGGACAGAAAACGTGGCAATGGGCACAAACCAACATATAAGAAATTCTGTTTAAATCTAAACCACATTTTTACTGCACTGATAGTAAAACACTGGAACAGAGATGTTTGATGATCTGCTCAAAATCCAACTGGACACAGTCCTGGGCAACCTGCTCTAGCTGACCTTGCCTGAGCATGGGGGCTGGACTAAACAACCTTCAGAGACCTCTTTCTAGCTCAGCTATTTCATAATTATATTCTATAACCAGTTCCTGTTGTTCTTAATACCTTAAGAACATATCCTCTTTATAACGCAGTACAGCAGACAGACTTCAGTTAAGGAACAGGAACAGAGAGCACCCTCAATGAGCTGGGTTTTTTCTGCTTCTTAGAAGAGTATCAGCAGAGCTGGCTAGCAAAAACTCTCATTCACTTTATGTAACTGACACTGGGGAAAAGTAAAAGACATCAGGGAAAACCTGTACAGGCCTCCTGTAAGCAAATATCAAAGATACAGACACACACACATGCACTAGAGGACAGAATACTTTTTCATGTATCTTGTACACAGTTTCCAGTTTTCTAGAGAACAGACTCATATGTACAATGCTTATAAAAACATCTACTTTTGTCAAGTTTAATGAAAAAATCCCACTATGTAAGGGCATAGTACATGAAATACATATTTAACAGTTATCAGACCTCCAAGAGTTAAAAAATACTGGATCCACCATCTTTTTGCTTAAAGTCTTGCAGAAAGCAGAGAGTTATGTCTACAACTGGCTAGTCACCGTAATTTTAAAAGACTGGATTCAAAATGGAAAATCCTCTGCCTTAAAAGGTCTGTTTTTAAACAACCCTTAACCACAAATATTTCATTTTCTCACATGGTTAGAGACCCTGAATATCTCAAACAAACATCTCTTCCCTTTGCTGTACTTGAGAAAGGAGGAACAGCAGGAAGATCAATCAAAATTATATACAACTTGCTAAGATGGGAAGAAATAGCTATTTTAAGAAAGGAATAAAGGGAACTGAGAAAAAGCTGTGGTTTAAAATACTAATGAAATGGAAATTCACTTAACAGAATACTCCATATCTTGAATTGCTTATCTCTTAAATGTAAGATTAATTTCTAATTGTAACTCCATTTAATCTTCCCTTATGTTCTCTAACATCAATTGATATAATCACTGCAGAGTCTATTTTCAGAGTATCTTTAGTCTGATCACTCTCTACTTTTAAGATCCTGAGCCTGATATCATCCACACAAGCAAGTCTTCAAGGAAGCCCACAATTAATCAGGGATCCTTACTCAGTGCTGATCTCTGCATGGGCAAAGGCAGACATCTGTATGAACAGAGACAACCTTCAAGTAAATTAAGGCACTGCAATCTAAACACAGCATTAAGATAACCCTCAAGAGGCTTTCAGTCGAGTTTAAAAACACACTTTTACATAATCAATACAACTCTAAAAATTGTAGATGCCAAGGAAAACTACAGCTGCAAATCACTCACCTTCAGCAATGACAAAACACAATCAATGTATCCATAAAATATACTTCTGTGCAGAGCTGTCCATCCAGACTCTTTGTCTTTCGCCAAGAGATCCACTCCTTTGGTCTCAGCCAACCAGTCTAGCACACCTTTTTTGCCACAAGACGAAGCAAGATGTATAACGTTTCTACCAAAGGCATCTTTGATAGTTGCAGCATTGTAGCAGTAAGAAGAGAGAAAGGCCTTGATCTGGCCTTCACTTCCCCTGGTGACTACAGAAATAACATCCAAAGCATGCTGTAGAGATCGACACTTTGAAGTGCACTCTGGCATGTAAGAACTCATCTTCACTTCTAAAGCTGCTCTTCTCCTTAAGGGGAACAACCCTTAAGTGTATCAAGGCACTCCAATTCAGTACACAGCACAGTGCCTTAGAAAAATTGTAATTCCAAGGATGTAAATCCAAGTTTATTGAGCTGCCATTAGAAATCTTTGTACTGTTATGTTTGGCACTTGATCCAAATAAATACTTATAAATATATATTTTTAGAAGTCTTATTTCACCATCTTATATAACAAATATTCTTGTCCGTAGAAAATTCCAAAAGTGAACTACCTCTAGCGTGCAGAGGGGGATTCCCCCTCCACACCACCTTATTCTTCTAAAACTCCATAATTGCAAGGGAGACCTGAAAGAGAACAAACCAGAACAGATTAGTAAACAAAACCACTTTTCCCCAGCAACTATACCGATTTAACTGCATATCAAACCAGCAAGTACAGGACAAGACAATGTGACAAGGGCTGACTGACCTGCCCATGCCATCTGAGCTTATACTCAGACATTCAGTCAGCTTAAAAAAGCTTTACTCCCTTCCCCACCCCAGCCTCCAAAGGCACCTCCTACCTTTCTTTGACATAAATTGCTTAGGCTACAAGGTATAACCTAGATCCAAAAAAGTTTCCTTTCCCAAGCTCAGGGTTCTCAGGACCCCAACTGTTTAGTGTCTAGCTGTATCATTACTTTGTGATCAGAAAGCAAGAACTGAACTAAAAGACTGAGCGAGGGGGAAGCCATCCACCAAAAAATGCCCCCAGCTGTTGAGCACACCTTGGCTAACAGAGGCATTGTTAGTAATATCCAGAAGGAAGGAGGGACCACCAGTCTTTACAGCCACTGCAATAGAAGAATTATGTCCTACTTTCTCTTCCCTGGCCCGAATGTCTACCCATGTCCCTACTAATTCTGTTCTGCAGAATCAACAGGAAGGATCCTCTCCACCACTCCCAGAGCTGCTCACAAAGGTGGGAGGGAGGACGGCATCAAAGCAAACAAAAGCAGCTTGTACAAGAGACATGAATTCAGGCTGTTAGCACCCATGCAGGGCTAAGGTCTAAAGCTCCTGAAACAGGCAAAGGGAAATGAAGGTCTAAGTTGAAGAGGTAAAGGAAGAAGAAGGAAAAGGAAGCAAAAAATAAAATTCTTCGTGAAAGTATATTCATAGTCTGGGGCGTACAGCACTTCTGCTTAGCTTGTATACTTATCTTCAGCATATCCATCTTTCTCTGGCATCCCTTTTCTCAGAAGTAAAGGAGGCCTGACAGAAGCACTCACCTAGCCTACGAAATGTGTGCAGTTATAGTCAGAATTGTCACAAGAAGTGCAGACTGCAGTATAAAAATCACACATAAACCCAGAAAACAGAAGAAGTGAACTACATAAGTCACTACATACAACACTAATTTAGTGTGAACTGCTAGTAAGTCCCCCAAAAAACTCACACTTCAGTCTCCCAGATGTTTCAAAGTGAGTGAAACAGTATTCAGTTCATGTTTTTGTTCACTGTGCAAAACGTAAGTTAAAGTTGTTCTACCCATGAGTAAAATACTCCAAGAAAAGCTAAACAATTCCATCCTGAAAGACAAAGAAATAAAACTAAAAATGTTACCAAACCCTCAGAGTGGGAAATGGGGGAGAAGGGGGGGTTAAGACAGGGACACACAACAAAAAAACCCAACAAAACAAAACTCCTCCACCCTACTCAGCTTAGCAGTCATTATAAATGTTCACACCCTACTCCTTGACCCCAGCCTCATGGAAAAAGCCTGTTGAGCTTAGCTTCCATTGCTTTTCAGCCACTGAATGTATAATCATATTTTCTTAATATCTCTATTTGCAAAGACACATCAGAAAAATATGCTTTTATTTGAAAAAAGAAATCCCAGTCCTCCTCCTGTTTCAAGAATTATCATCAAGATTTCCATAAAGCTGCAAGCAATCAGTTTAGAGCAAACATTAGTAATGGAATCTAAACTTTCCAGAAAAAAAAAATTCCAATCCAAGACTATTCATTCAAATATCTCATAACACAGCTTTCAACAATTACTTTTCCACCTCATTCAGAAGGGTTAAAATACTCAGAATGCAAATCTACAGATCAGAAATTGTTCAGTGCATACCTTCAAAGCAACTTTGAAGAGCAGGAAACTGAAGTAGAAAAAAAAAAAGCATTTTTATTCACTACAATTTAGTCCCTCATCCCTGACCAGGGCTAACATTCAGAAATCTTTCTGAGACTAGAACTGACCACAACTGTTCAGCCTACATTTGTCACAGCAAGCTTCAGTACACTCCATGGGGCATTTTCCAAACAACATACAAACTTCTGGAGTAAAACAAGAAATTTATCATATATGGGTGTGGACAGGTTTGAAAAAGAGCTCTGATTTCAAGAACAAAGGCTGACTTGTTGCTCCAATAAATCAAAGTGTGATAGGTAACTATTAGCGCACTCAGACTGCCAATGCATCAAACACCTTTTTAAAACTAATTTTAAAAAATTTAAATTAAAAATTTTAAAAATCTAATTTTTAAAAAAACCCAAATATTTGGAGATCTACAGGAAAAATTTATCAGATTTCATCAATATGACACTAGGCAATAAAATTATGTTGTGTAAGAAGCAAAAATTGTATGCATGCCTTGTAAAGCACATCTTAAATATAGCACATTGTTTAAACACTACTATTAGTGCTACACGGAAAAAAAAGGTAAAAATAAAAAGAACATTAAGAAAAATCACTCAGGGGAGACAAAATAAGGTTGACTAATCTGTTAGATAAACTGGTATGAAATGGCACCACCACCCAAGGAAGCAGTCCTGCTGTCCCCTGTGCCATACCTTCCTTTGTGCAGATACACACCTATCTAAGGCACTGAATTGCATCAGAAGATTATCCAGAAGGAAGCAAATCCTGAGACTTGTGTCATTACAGGAAAGGAACAGAGAGGCTAGAGAAAAACTCATTGAAAGCACCTGAGCTCTAGCCCGATCAAACACCAAAACAGCATGATAACAAATCAAACATTAAAAGAATAACAAGTCTGCTACTAGACAGAAATACAAGCCTGCCTGCCTTCCTCACACTAACTCCATCACAGTGACATTTACTGCAGCTATGTGAAACCTGACTCTGCTGAATTATTTCTTTATAAGTCATTCCAACCCAGCCTTTCTTTACTCTAAACATTACAAGACTAGATACTATATTAGTATATTGATATATACACCTTGAGCTTAAGGCAGAAGGCTGTAGATCAAGTTTTCACCTCTTCACAATTAAGACTGTCAGGCTGGTAACAAACCCTGTCACATTATAACAATATCTGAAAGAGGGCGGTAATCAGATCGGGCTGTTATACAAAGGAAGTCCTCATGAGACACCTTAAAACTTTCAAATTCTGAATTGAAGTTCAGGTCTGTGTGAAAACCTTTCTGCTGCCAAATGCTTACTTCTAGTATATGAAGTCCCAGCTGAAGAGTGAGCACCTAAAACAAGCACAAAACAGGAAGCACCAGCATTTTTTAAACTTTGAATTAAGATGATCTAGAACAGAGTGCCCTTTTGATTATGTGTTTACACTTTTATTTGCAGATATTTCTGTAGCCTTCTCTAGAACAAATCACATTCATGTTATAACATCAGGGTCTTCCTAATGTAATAATTAAGAGACATAAGCTAAATAAGGCTACAATATTTTTAACACTTTTATGATACAGTAGGTATTACCTGGAATCCAATCTATTTTTAAAAATTCATTCCTAATTAACCTTTTATTATAGAAAAAAAAAAACAAAAAATGAAAGAATTGGAGCAGTGTTCAGAGTATCCCAAAGATATTTTATTTCAGCAGCAAGTGGGTTTCTAACCCTCAGAGACATGAGCTATCTATTATACATGTTCACAGCCCAGGAAAATTTAAAAGATTGCAACCAATTTGGAAGCAATTCTTTAGTAGCAAGAAAGTGTTTGTGGTATCTTGCCTCCTGCAAATGGGTAGGTAGAGCTGTCTCACTCAGCTCTCCCCCTCAGAGAAGGCAAAGCATCACTGCACCAGAGCTGTCAGACACCCTCCAAGGAGTGTCTGATGTGTCATCTGACCGTAAGGAGGCAGAACTCCTACAGCTGAAAAAGCAGCTCTCTGCCTACTGTGGTTGCCTCAAAAATCTGTTTCTCTTAAGAAGTCATTACAAAAATCAAAGCTGTCACACCTCTCCTGAGTATGAAGTGAACAAAGATTCTACAAATACTTTGGTGACTAAGGATGATGGTGATAGATTTCATTTCCTGCAAACAGCAGACGGTAGACATGAAATCTCAACATTTGGGAAAAATGAAGCCTCCCACTGTGAAGTTCCAGAAACCTCTCTGTCTATCATATTCGCTACCAATGCATTCCCAATTTCCTCTTTTTCTAGAAAGTATTACCACAGAGATTGTGTTTTCTTGGCTCAGAGGTACAAGGAAACAACAACCAACCCTCACCTCATGGTTGGCAGTGTCAATGTAAGTTTCTGGCATCCAGCCTGATTTGATACTAGAACTCCCATCTGTGGTCCTTCCAATTCTTCCTGATGAACGCCTATACTCGGGTATTAGATCTACCAAAACCTGGCTAACATGGATGTGGATACTGGTACCAAGACAGTGGCTAGCAGCTGCTGTTGTGGCTTTTTTCATTTAATACAGACAATGGTCTTATATGCAAATGAAAGAGAATACAGTAGAGATTCAGCTGCTCAGAATTCAGTGCCACTCAAAGGCAGGTTGCTGGGTTTGCATCTTCAATGTGCACTGCATTAAAGTAACTCAATTGTCAAATTAGTCACATGGCCCTGAAACCCATCCTCAGGCTGCTTTACTAAAAACATAATTCTCAAGACCTTGAAATAGGCATAACTTCATTCCATTCACTGCTTTTCTATTGGGCTTTATTAAATTATTTTTAAGTGTTACTAATTTCCCTAAATACCAGTTGCATCTAAAATGCACATGGTAAAAAATGACCTAGCTCCCCTAATTTGGCTCTCCTAAAACAGAACTAAGTAATGGTTTCTATTTTCCATATCAAAGAAGCCTAGAGCTTTCCTTGTCAATTCTAACAACATTCCTTTTAAAAAAGAATAAGTAAAAACATTATAGCTTTTCTGAAGGTACTGAATTAATTTCCTTTTCACTTTGATAATAAGTTGCTAAGGGAAGTGAAAGATGACTGGCAACGCCATACATTTCAGGAAGTCCATCCTTATAAGGGTATTGCAACATCTTAAATATTTCCAGTGTGGAATGGAAGGGGGTTGTTTTTTAAACAAGCATGCTGACATTTCTCCACATTGGTCCATTCACATTTGTTTCATAACATCACAAAAGACCTGTAACCATAACAGCACAGAAAATCCTGAAAATATTTGTACCCAAAGCAAACTTCACTACACAGACTACTTGATTAGTAAACTAATAAAAAAAGGCTTACAGAACTAAAGGCATGGGAATTTGCTATCATGTTACCACTTTTCCAAGACTTTCTGCTAACTATAGTCTTACCTAAAAGCAACTTTCACTAATACGTATTAAAGTAACAGTTTAGAATCTGACAAAAGTGACTAGAAAATTGAGGGTAGCAAAAAAACAGGCTTAGCACTGGCATTTAGCAAGATATCCTCAAGGAGACACAGATGAATTCCTAGATAAACAAAGCAAGTACACCGTTCAGGTACAGGTAGCACATTGTCCTAGCCTTTAAAGAACAGTTAGATTACTAATTCCTACTCAAATTACATATCCACAGATAGTTTAACCTGTTCAGAAATTCCTTGTACATTTGTTGAAGAATGGGCAAAAATCTAGGTTTTCCAATCCCTTGAACAGCAAATATATTTTATGGGGAGAAAAGTGATTGAATGTACAAGGAAAAACAGGTAAATCTAAGCTATGCAGTAGGTAAGAGTGGTTTAGCAGTCTGAAATTCCCATATAGAAACCTTTAAAAAAAGCAGCTTCTTGACTATATAACAGGAGCATTGCAACATGAGACACAAAAAACAAGGGTTCTGCTCTTCTCAATGCACAAAACATCAGGTAGAGTCCTGCTTCTAGCTCAGACGGCAAGCTCTAAGAGAAGCAAGTAAGCAAGAGAAAAACTTGGAAAGAGACACTGGGATTCAGAATATTTATGGAACAACCCCTGAGTACAAGCAAATTGGATCTCTTTTCTCCTTCAGCTGTGGCTTCAGCAGACCCCCCAGAGCCTTTGAATAAGGCGTCTGTTACAGAAAGAAGAAAAATCAAAATTCCAGTCCATTTTACTCCTGACAGTGGGCAAAGTAGTCATTCGTTCAAATTTCATAAAAGATTCAGATTATAGGTCAGGAAGGATTTTCAAATGACAAATTGAATGCACATGAGGCTCTCAAAACAGGCTAGAGAGCAAGCAAAATGCTCAAGTTATAAATAAATGTCACCTACCCAGAAGCAAAGCTACGAAGGAAAACCAACTTGCTTTGGAAGACACCACATTCCACCATGCCCACTATGTCCCTTGGGCCATGGTAGATCCAAGCTGCTTCATTTACTGGGCTGGGGCCTCCATGCCACCACTTGGCACAGGTACACCCCAGCACAAGTGACCTTTAGAGGCTCTCTCCAGATTTCCTATAACTTCCTCCTCTGCAGTGACAACAGCATAATCCTTATCAGAATGAGACATTCAGCGATTGAACAACTCTAATTCAGCTGCTCCTAGCTGAGCTAAGCAGCACTGCCAATTAAAGGCTGACACGTCTGTCAAAAAAAAGACCAAAGTACCATTGGTAGCTAAATTCAGCTACAAACGTCAGAGCGCATCTATTAGTTGGGAATCATAGTACATAAACAGTAAAGTGCAAAATACTGTGCTCAGCTCATCTAGAAATACTGAGGACTACTTCTGTTTAATAACTTAATACTGTTTAAAAAAATTAGAACATAAAGCAGTATAGACAGAAGTACAGTGAGTGCAGCTACAGTCACTTCCACAACCCATCAGGATCTTGCTATAGGCTTTATTGAAACAGAAAATGCTGAAGGGAAGTCAAACACAACAAACCACAAGTGTGCTCTAGAATTTCACCACACTTCAAATTTTATCCGATAAATCCATCAAGGACTTTTCCATCTTGGGAAAAACTGACATTTTTGAATTAACTGTGAACTTCTGGTACAGTTTTATTATAGACTACCCACACCAGATGTTGGTGGGCGATTACTCTTTTTTGTAAACCACAAGCTGTGATCTATTTCCACGAAGACAAGCAACTACACTGACCACATAACCAAAAAAAGAGTTGTATTTCGCCTAGGAAGACTGCATGGAAGTATCCTTTTAAGATAGTTGCGAGACCTCGGCTCTCCAGTGCTTACGCTGCTGGTCTAATCCAGCAGCACTGTGAGCTGCTACCAAAACCAAGCAAGTATCACCAAGAAGGCGAGAAACACGACAAGCTTTCCCTGAATCCACATCTAAGGAAACCTGTCAAGAGGCTGCGGCCAGTGTCAAGGCGGGGGAAGGTCTGAAGTGCTTCAGGGAGCCAGACAGACGCCAGGGGGAGGCAGAGGGGCAAGGGGCTACTCTGACTCCCACCACACCAGTCCACGTAGCCAGGGAGCGACGAGCGACACAAGAGACTTATTGACACAGGCGGCCGAGACACGAAGCCGCTCCCCTCCCATCCTACGTGGCCGGCTGCCCTTTACACTCCGTGGCTGCCTTGCCCGGAGCTCTCCCCATTCCTTCAAGCCCCGCCGCCGCCGTCCCGACCCCTCCGACAGGACCCGTCCCCCGAGCGGCTCCCCCGCCGGACGCACCGGCCCGCCCCTCACCAGTCGCTAGATGAATGGGCTCGGGCGGGCAGGGCGGGACGCGCGCTGGGCAGCGCGGGGGCTCATCGTCAGTGACTCCGGGGCAGGGGCTGGGCCAGGCTGCGGCTGCTACGGCTGCGGCTGCTACCGCGACGGCTGCGCCGGCGACAGCGACAGGCGGCAGGCGGGGCCCGCGGCTCTCAGCGGGGCGCACCGACAGCGGCCGCCGCACCCACGAAGAAGCGAGACACCGATTGGCCGGGGCGCCGCGCACCTCGCGCGCCGATTGGCTGCGGCTGGCGCCTCGGCCCCGCCCCCCGCGGCTGGGCCCCGATTGACTGACAGGCGGGGTCAGGGGGGCGAGGGGGCGGGGCCGGGGCGGGTGTTGGTGGAGGTGCCGGGGTTGAACGAAGGCGGCCGGCGGGGCGCGGGGCTGTGGGCGGGGGTAGGGGTCGTCGTGTCGGGCAAAGGAAGGGGCTGGAGTTAAGGGGAGAGCAGGGAAGCGGGGAGAGCTGAGGGCCTCCTTCTGGCACTGTGTCTTGCAGCGAAGAATGGGGATGGGTTTCTGGCAAGTTAACGCCTCCCTCCGGGAGGACTCGAAAGCAAGTAGTTAAATAACCGGCCTATAGGTCCGCTCAAAATAATGGAGAGAAAGGATGGAAAAGGCTGTGCCGATTCAGACTCTGTTAAGCCACTGCACTTTCTCTGACAGAGCAAGTGGTCTAATTTACCAGATACAGCTTGGTTTTTTGTGGGGCTTTTGGCACCGTCCCAGGGCAGTCTTGTAAGCAAGCCTGCTGTGTGCACAAGGATTTGCACACTTGCTCTTGTAACTACCTGCGGTTCACTTCATGGGGGCTCGGTTCTTCTTGGTGGATGTCTTAGATGATGCAATAGGTGGCACAGATTACAAATTTGGAACAGGATTAGGGTGTACTGTTTTAGGGCAGGAAACTGCAACCAAGACAAGCAGTATCCAACGTAAAATATAGAGTAAAACAAACACACATCACCTTTTTAAAAAAATTTAAAAATTGATACATTTTTTCCAAGAAATATGTAATTGATCTATTAATGTAATGGCTAGAGTTCCTATATGTTTTTTAAAGCCACAGTTTTATCCCATGTAGTGTGAGCATTATGACCTCAAAACAGCCTAGCTATTTTTAAAATCATAAAACAGTTGAAAAAACAGTTATGCATGTTCTTCAGCAGCAGTTCCGTTTGGGAAAGATTCGGTATAAATTGTATGTAGGGGAATCTCAAGCATTTTTACCTATGCCATCTGACTGTTAGTGTGAACTATGCAATCTGCTGTCTGATTTTCTCTGTATAAACATTTAGTTTGCCAGCAGTCATTCACCATTGTAACTAAACCTGCAAGCTACTTGAAATTTATTTATGAGTTATTTTCGTAGTGATAGTTTCTTAGTGCTTCAGTCACAAGTCGAGGTTGGAGGTGGCCTTGCTCCAAGTATGCTGCCAGCTGGCCTAAGAACAGAGATGACCATCTGGGGAGATAAGAAGGTCCAAACACAGCTGAAGTCAGTCGTAAGCAATGCTTTGTTGCACAATAACAAATCCAAGTGAATACCCTGGGCAGGCATCCTTTGGAGCAGTAAAGAGCATGGTAGAAAGATGAAGAGGCTTGAAGTAGAATAAGGTCTAAGATTCTATATGAGAAGGATAATTTCTGGAAACTGGACTGCCCCTCAGGTCTTTCATAATAAATACTGCTGTAAAGAATAGAAAGCTACAGCAAGGGACACAGAAAAGTGGGAAAATAACAGCGTCATGAATAGGACCCGATAGAGTCCAAGTCAGACAAAACCTTGACAGAATAACCTAACACTTTTAGCAATGGTTCTCTATGCAAGAATTTTGTCCTCTTTGCAAGACTTTTAATATTATATTTACGGAAAAATAAGTTATTAGTTACTTTGGCTATTGTTTAGGTTCCTCTAATTGACCCCCGCTTACAGGTCAGTAATAAAAATTCCTGCTATCTTGTACTGCCTCTGCAAAAGCAGCAGCAAATTAGTGAACACCATTCACAGAACCAGGATGATACAGCTTGATTTGCAGAGCTATGTTGAGGTGATAAAGTAGTACTGTAAAACAAAAGTAGCTCAAACAGGTTAACTTGAGCCTCTGTTTAAATTACTTGTTTTGGTTTGGGTTTTTCTGCTGTGGAAAATTACAACACTGTTGCAGAAAAATATACTATTTTAAGCCTTTCGGAAGAAATTACAGGATGTGGAGATGAAAAGCCAGCAACAAGTCCCTGAAGAGTATTTTTAATTGGGTAGCCCAACAGCCAGATTTGTAAGTTCCTGACACACGTAGTATGTGTCTGTCAATAAAGAACTGTTTATCTCACTTTTTTCAGTCTGTGATGAAAAGATCTGAATTATCACAAATAAACATGTAATTATAGGAAAAAAAAGTCTCTAACTGCTGTTGTTACTTTTTATAGAAGCTCTAGACTTCAAGCCCAAAATCCATGAAAAAGAAAGAGCAACACTTAAAAAGGAAAGCCAGTATACTTAGCCATCTTCAGATTTTGAGGAGGAGCATCAATTTTGAGCAACTTAAGTAGCCTACAAGAGTGTATTTTTGTCATAGTATGCGTCTCAGTTCATTGACTGTTAAAGAATTATAGATTGATTGTGCTCCAAATGTGTGTACTCATTTAAGGTTAGGGAAGATAAATGTAGGCTGTAGGGAGGACATTACCCCATTAGGCAGCTTTCTGGTGATCTATTAATCTTATCCATCCATCCAGTGTAGTTTGCACCAGACTTAGGCTACTGGAGGAATTAGAGGAGAAGATGTAAGGGACAGTAAGGATAAAACAGAACTTTGTGCTTTATTCTATCTGAAATTGATACTGAATATTGAAAAAAAAAAACGGTGATTATTTTTATAAGTCAGTAATCAAAAAGTTCAGTCTATATATCAAAAATGAAAATAATTAATTTTTTCCTTTTCAGCCATACCAAATGTCAAGTGACAGATTTCTGCCTTCACATATCTATTTATGTGCCTTAGCTGGCCTAATTATTACCAGTGTCCTCTGGAGCCTTGAGTAATAATTGTTATTGGCAGCAGTAATAAGAAAAAATTAATCAGCTCCAGGTTTAACTTCTGCTACTAAAAAGTTCCTCATGATCTTTCTCTTTAATGAACTTGAAAAAAAAAAAAAAGGTTAAAAAATGCTAGAAAACTTGTATTACAGAACTAATAGAGCAAAATTCAACGTAATACCTCTTAGAAAGGGAAGCTTGCAAAAAAAGTGTCTCCAAATTTATTAAAGCTATGTGCATCTCGCTTTAACAAAGCTTATCCTCTTACTCAGAGTCATTAAATTCCTAATATATAACAATCTAAGAAAAGTGTGGAGAAGTCCAAGGATCAAACAGCGTGGAAATGAGGATGGTGATGGGTACGAGCTCCCCAAACTGATCAATCTACTTGAGAGTAGGAAATGGAGATGTGGTGAGCATCCAGGAGCTTTCTCTCAGCAAACCGTGGCTCCAGCAGAGCAGGTTCTTCATCTTGCATGACTAGGAACACTTCCATGTAGCTGTGCCATGTTAGAAACTCCAACATCTCCTCTTTAACTCGCAAGATTTCCAGCCTGTCTAATTAGACCTTGGGAGCCTCTCTGATGCCCAAGGTAGACTTTCTGTTATTGTAGTAGTCCAGCTACACAAAAAGGATAGTTTGCTATCAGTGATATGAGGTGTGTGTGGTGAGAATCCACATTTGTTCAGAATTCCCATATTTAAAAATAAAGGTTTGTAAAATCCTGTGGTAAGGGCCTAACATACATGAAACAAAAATTATATTGGCATACCACAGATACTAAAAGAACTCTTGTGGGACCTGGCACAGTTACTAGAATGTAATCTTCAATAAAATCAGAGACTGCAGTACATGTGAAGTTATTGTAGTATTATCTGTTATGATGTGAAATATTCTGCAGAAGAGCATGATTTTAAGCAAAGTGGTTGTTGGACTTTCTTTATTCTGGGGGAAGTTTATTGTATAAGTGCAGCAAAAGAATTCAAAATTCAATTTGTGGCCTGTCTTTCCTGCACGTCTTTCACCCTGATCTTCCTGAATAGAGGGAGCAAGGCTGCAGATTATTTCAGAGCATCAACCTTCCGTGAAGAGGAAAGATGGATGAAAAGACAAGAGAATCAAGGACATTTTCTTGGGCTTCATATGTACTTTCCAACGCAAATCTCAGACTCTACAGCCATGGCAAATAACACTGCTGGTCTTGTGACAGAGGGGAGAAGCAAAATCATGGTGGTTAGTGATGCCTGAAGAGGCCACCTAAAACAGAGACTAGACAAGAAAAAAGGGAATAAAGGTAGGTATTTATTTGAAGGGCCTTCAAAGTACCCCCTGGGGAGCCAGAGGCTATTGCCAAGATGGACCCCCAAGATGAAGGACAGGTCACGAGTTCTTCACACTTTTATAGGTTTGGTTCATTTGCATATCAGGGTTAATTCTCCAATTAAAGCTTCAGTTAATGATGTAGTTTCCCCAAGCTTGCCCCCCCCTTTAGAGGGTTTGGTTAACATTTTGGGCCCAGGACAGTCTGAGTGTCCTTGGAGAGCAGGCCTGGAGAGGCTTTGTTTTGTCTACCTAGCATGAGAGAGCAGAAGTTAACAGGCTACAAGAAACTTCAGAGTTACACACTAGGCAGTACCGGATATGAAAAATATGAAAGTTAAAACCTAAGGCATCATTAGGAGAAAAAGAGGATCTGTTTCTAGCTTCTGAACCTGTGGGAACAGAAGGAAACTGCCTTTCTTGCCTTGTTCTGATGACAGGAAAAAAAGAGGTTTTGTTTTTTTAAACACTTTTTGTAAAGACTAGGTAAACATCCTGTTTACGGTGCAGTATTAAAAAAATGCCCTAGGGTATATTTTATATAATTTATAACAATTTATATATTTTATATAATATTACCGTGTCCCGCAGCCGTAGGGAGGAGGAGAGAAGATCCAGCAGGCAGGAATTGTGCAGCAAGATTGATTCATTTAATTATTTTACAAACTCTTTTAGAGACTTTTTTCTTCATAGTCTAATTGGACAAGGATCAGCCACCCCTTGGGGGTGATTGGCTAAAATCCTGAAACATCCATTGTCAAAATATCTTTCTACTGTACCATAAACAAGACTTTTCAAGGCTGCAGGTGTTTCATTGTTTACAGAACTCTGCTACTATCTCTGTGAGAGAGAAAAGTCTCTCACGGACTTAGAAAATAGCAAGGAAATCCTTGCTAGCAGCATTTTTGTATCCACAATGCAGCTCATTTTTTTTCCTGTCCATTTCATGCGCAGATGCAGCTATGTTGGTGCTATCCTTGATCAAGGCATCTGACACCCTCTCTGGCGCTGAGCCCCAGGTATAGTGGCCATGCTATCAGTATGCTTCTGCTGTGCTCAGTCTGGGGGCAGAGAGAGACTGGAATTGTCTTGCTCCAGCTGCATGACCAAGGATGCCATGAGCAGCTGGAAGCACCACTCCTGTCCATCCCTGTAGCAACTCACTGCTGTTGTGGAAGGTGTTGGTTCCCAGTAGCACTGCATTAAATAGTACGTTGGCAAAGATAGCATGGAATTCCTTTTCCATCACCTCCAGACAGGTCTCCTCTGGCTTTCCCTTACTTCTTTTTGGGTCTTTAGCCTTAAAATGCTCTCTTGATATCAGAGTGTTTGATAGATAAAAAAATCTCAAGAGGATAAAATCTTCACAGCGACTAGACACACGTTTGCACTTACTTTGCAGTGCCATCTACAGTCGAAAAAGTCTTTCGACACTCGGATGACACCACAGTGTTTTTCAGTTAGCAGGCAATTCTGCAGCAAAAACTGTGGCACCGCAGTTTTCTTTGCAAGCTGAGTTTGTGGAGTGCAGGCTCGGGACTCAAGGCATTTCTCCTGACCTAGTTTCAGCTGTGCCAGTGGCTCACTAAATATTGCATCAGGCAGTGGGAAGAATATTCATTCTTCCTCACTCCCACCATGATCTGTCTCCATGTACAATCTAAATAAGCACCTCTACTGGGACTGCTGAAAACAGGAACTAAAATTTTCTGTTTTAAATTGTCCCTTTTATGAGGCTGTTTGTGATCACTGACTCCTCAGAAAAATAGAATTGGAGGGGCCTGGGTTAGAAGGAACCATAAAGGTCATGTCATTCCAACCTCCTGTCATTGGCAGGAACACCTTCCACTACATCAGATTGCTCAGAGCCCCCATCCAGACTGGCCTTGAGCACTTCCAGGGATAGGACATGCACAGCTTCTCTGGGCAACCTGTTCCAGGGCCTCACCACACTCCAGTAAATAATTTCTTCCTGTTGTCTAATCTACTTTCAGGTTGAAGCCTTATTGTGTCACTACATGCCCTTGCAAAAAGTCTCTCTCCTTCTTTCTTGCAGTAAGAAGTTTCTCCCTTTAAGTACTGGAGGGAGGTAGAAGGTGGGATGCAAATAGGGCTATCTAAAGTGCGTTGGAACCTATGAATGAAAGGCTGTATAAGAAATAGTAACAATTTCAATACCAAAATTTGAGATTCAGTTTTGTTTTAGTGTGTGATGAAAGTGCAAATGAAGATACAAGTAAAACTATGAAAGAGGTGAATAGAGCCTCCTTTTTCTACAATTTTTAAAATGTATAGAATCATAGAATAGTTTGGGTTGGAAGAGATCTTAAACATCATCTCATTACAGCCCCCTGCCATATGCAGGGACACTTCCACCAGACCAGGTGAAGGCCTTATCCAGCCCGGCCTTGGCCAAACACTTCTAGGGATGGGGCATTCACAGTGTCTCTGAGTGACCTGTTCCAGTGCCTCACCACCCTCACAGTGAAGCATTTCTTCCTAATGCCTAATCTAAACCTAGTCTTTTTTAGATTGAAACCATTAGCCTTTGTTCTATCACTCCCTGGTAAAGAATCACTTTCCATCTTTCTTGTAGGCCTCTTTAGGTTCTGGAAGGTGCTGTAAGGTCTCATTGGAGCCTTCCCTTCTCCAGGCTGAACAGCCCCAACTCTCTCAGCTTGTGTTCATAGGAGAGGTGCCCCAGGCCTCTGATCGTCTTCATGGCCCTCCTCTGGACTCACTCCATTAGGCCCAACGTATGGAAATTATAAGGGAAAAAGAACACAAATCCTTAAAAATAGAAAAGGTTTGTTTTTCTTCTCACAGATAACTCCCACCTACCCAGCTATCATTTAGGCCCACTGTAAATAGATCATGCATACATACAATTTTTTTTTTCCAATTAACACCTTTAAGGAATTTTTTGATTAATAGTTTTCAACATTTCGTCTAGCAACTTTGATATATCTATTTGAGTTTCTGCTAAGGATTCTGATAGCAAAAGTTAAGCAGCAGCATTTCTGTGAATTGCCATTGTAATGAGCATAAATGGAAATAATAATTTCTCTTATTTGTTCCAGTTTCTCAAAGAGGAAGCACAATACTTGATGGATTTCATACACTATGCTGATTTCTAGGTATTAATAAAGTAATCCCAAGTTTGATGTAATTGTTTCAGATTAGTTTTTAATTTTGTTTATTTCCAGGTATGAAATAAGTTTCTGTCTCCTCTTCTAGCACTGATTATGCAGTGTGAACATCCAGTACAACACTGCAGGTACAAAGGAGTGTTCTATGAGCACTGTAGCCCAGAAGATCATAAATGTCTGTGAGACAGCATGGATTGAACCACAATACTACAAAAACCACTTAACTCTCTCCTGCTTTCCTTCCCAAGTGGACAGTAAATTCAACTACCTGGCTCCATGCCCTGGGACTAAAACTTACAAAGATGGGAGTCCAAGTAATACATTTGTAATCTGACTCACTGCACTCAAAATTGTATCTCATTTTTGTAAAAGTTTGCTCTCAAGAATCAAGCCACCTCCTATCCTTACATCCATTCTAAACTCTTCAGTGCTGGGCACCCATGGATTACATATCGATGACATCCCTGTAGATAACCTTGGCAGTCTGTAGGATATGCTCCTCTCTCCTCTTCTGACTGGGAAGATACATCTCATGCTGCCAGATTGTGAATCAAGGTGGTGATCCACATCCTCATGACAGTAGGCTGGATTTTGGCAGTGTAGTGGACATACTCAAGTACAGTAGCACAACCATAAGCAAAGTGAAGCTATTTGGAAACAGGGGGCAAAAAAAGTGATTTTTTTTCCTTCTTTTTTTTTTAAGCCAGGTGGTTAAATAGTTCCTGTTAGCTCTGCTGAGGCATTCTTCTGCAGTTCCCCAGCACAAAGTCATAGACCTTGTGCTTGTGTAGTTTGACTTGCTGTGTCAGACTAGCTTAAATACTTTCTCAGAAGATACCAATCTCCCTTTATGGTTTCATTACACAGGAAATATTTTCAGATGTGCAAAGGGCCAGTCTTTCTTAGCAACTGAAGGCATGGACCTCTTCCTCTAGAACAACCTAATCTCGTGGGGAAACTGCTAGATGTACTCTCTCATCTGTTCTGGGTGGAAGAAGCCTTTAAGTCGCCCGCAGGGAGGCCTCCCAAAGTCCAGCTCTGTGGACCAAACATTAATCAGTGTGAAGAAGAGGTTGCGGCTCTTTCAAGGGCCTCGCACGGCTTGCGCCACTAGATGCCACTGTCGAGACACGTTCGTTCTTCGATCCCGCTTACGCAAAAACAAATTAAAAGAATGGCAAGATATATTTCTACGTAGCGTTTTGGATAGCCTTATTCTTAAAACGTGAGGGGGAAATACAGACTGGGAAGCTAAAATTTCTAGCGAATATGGTATAGTTTCCTGAAGCAGAACCAGGGAAATATCTTTTCAGGCTACTGCAAGTAAATGAGTTCATTTTGTATTTAGCTGTTTAAATAGTTATGGTACTATTTAGAGACAGAATGAAATTCTGTCAGATAATTGCAAGCCTACTCAAACATTACAGAATCAAAACTAGGGAGAGAAGTTGGCATGTGAGATTTCAATTTAATTTGGCCAAGAAAAATTGTTAGTTCTTCCCTAGTTTTGCCCATCCTCTTATCTGGGAATATATATACTTTCCTCACTGAGCTGAAAAACTTCTATTCTCTCTTATATGAAAGACAGCAAATAACCAACAGCCAGGAGAGAAAGAAAGGAACTAATAAGATGGACCATTCTTCCATCGTCTTCTTCCAATAATGAAGAAAATAAGAAGCTTTCCATTACTCTGAAGGTATAGTGTGGAGTATGAGGACTCCATCCAGCTATTTGATTGGGACTAAAGCAAACCTGCCATCCTATTTCTGGATCTTGGAAACAGAAGTTATCCCTTAATCATGTGCAGTTCTCCTGACCCAGAATGTGTTCGCATGGTCCCACATTTATTTGGTTTGGTAGTTATCTGAAAAGCTGTCCTTGTGCTAAATATTGTTCAGCTCCTGCCCAAGGTACCTGCAGGCAGCAGGACCATTTCCAGGCTTGGATAGGCTAGCAGAACAGGGATCTGAAGCATCAACTGAGAAAGAGTAACACTCTGCAGTAGTTCTGATGCTGTTTTGAGCAAACACGGGACTGTTCTAATTTGACATCATTTGGAAGTGAAATAAAAAGGCTTGTGCTCAGAATCTATAAGTGGCAATTCAGTGAATGTTCAGTACTTTGAAAAATGAATTGAAACCTGTAGTATTTGAAATTCAAAGTGATGTTAAGAATGCAAAAACATTCATTCATTCATTCTTCATTTTTAGAAGTCATTTTTACCATGCATACGTCTTCCCTAGCTGTTGCTGCTTAAGGGTTTGGTCAGCAGTAAATTGCCTGCAGAACATGTGGCTGCTACTTCTTGAAAAACAGCCTTATCGGCTTGCTGCTTGCTGCTTTTAAGTTTATTTTTTTTTTAACAGAATAAACTTGTCAGGGCAGATTACATAGAGGATTGGTTTATACTAAGCCAGTAAGTATCTTCTCAGATCAGTGAAGGTATTGTCGACCCACATCACTAGATCTACACTGAAGTGATGTGGATTCAAAAGTACTCCTTTTTTTAATCCAAATCAGACCAGATCTTGTTTTCAGCAGAGCCTCACAAACCTGCTGGAGCATGACAGAACAACTGCAGCATAGACAGGGGAATGAATGTGTAGGACAGGATGGAGAGGCAGGAATCTTGCGGGTCAGCTATGCAAAAAGAAAGAAAACATGGAATACATCATAGTCTGTTACACAGCTCATAGCACTATTCTAACATCTTTCTTATCAGCATTAACACTGGAATAATAGCATAATACTGCCTAGACTGCAAATGGACATTTTAGCAGAGGTATGTAACATTTCCAAGATAAGTGGGAAAATACTTCAAAATCACTGTGAATCACTGAGATAACAGGAAGCTCCGGGTTGACTCACCATACTAGTTCTGTTTCAGCCCTTCACATAATGAGAGTGCAAATAGAATAGGGACAGACAAGAGCACAGCCTCCTTGTCCTGCGAAATAGTACAGGAAAATATTATCTTAAAAAAAAATCGCAGATTAAAATGGTTTTTAAAAGGAAGAAGGACTGGAAGAAACTCTCAGCTGTAAGTGCTGGGTATCAGTTCACCCACCAATGACATGGCTAAGAAAACCCCAGGGGCTTGCCCTGCTGGCTGGCTGTGGTGATGGGATCCCTGGCTATGAGACCTTGTGTGGCCCAGGGGGAGACCCTGCCACTCAAGCCCCCAGCCCCACTGTGCCCTGACATTTGCTTTATCTTGAGGAAACTGGTCATTTCTCTCTGAACATACCCATTTGTTTTTCAGGTATTCTTCCTTGCTCTCTCAGCTTTATTTTTATAGAAAATAATAGAAAGAAAGAAAGATCATTTTTCATGCCAAAGCTCATTAAGCAAACTTGGTTCAGCTCCCAAGCAAAAAGAAAAGGCGGAAAAGCAATGAGAGAGCCTCTTTTTTCCTGTAATTCCATAGCATCCTTAAAGAGCCAACCTGTGAAAAATTATTTTTGTCTGTCTTTTAGTTGCCTTAGTAAAGAGTTCACAGCAATGTCTCAGCATTGTCTTATGTCTTGGCTCAGCTATATGGCAGCACAACAAAACCTTTATGATGTTCTTACCAACGCAGGCATGTGGCATTACGCTATCCCTTCACCAAAGCACAGAAAAACAGTACTGGGGAAAAGATACTCAGAGGTGGTATTCTGAGGTAAGAGACCCATTAAGAAATTTTTAAGTGACTGGTGTTGCACGACTGTAAAGGGGATGAGAAACAAAACACAATTTCTGTAATAAACAGGTCCAAATAGATGGGATTTAATGATATCATGTAGTCAGTGTGATGATTCACTGGTTACTCTGTAGGACATTGCTGTTAAAAGCCCTCCTCAGGGTCCTTTTCTTTCTGCAGGCTTCTTTTATATGACTTAAGCTTGTATTCAGTCTTTTTCCACCTGACAGATTACAGCCAGATTTTTCTCAACTCAGGCCAACAAATAGCTCTTATTTCCAGTACAGGCAATACCCTTGCACAGCAGCATTTTTCATGACTCACACATAGTCAAACACCAAAACCAGCACAGCTTTATACAAAGGACAAGCTGAAGGGGAAGAAAATGCAGAAAACTTCTTCTATAAAACCAGCTTCTGAAAACTAAGAAGCTTAATTTGCCTGCTCCAGTCTTTTAAGGAGTATCTCCCTTTAACAGCTAGTAAATCTCTGATCCGGGACTCAGCTGTTCACCGCATAAAAATGGCATATGTCGCTGAACCTTCAGATGCCTCAGCACCTACAGATATTTTAAACTCATAAGCACTCACAAAAAGTTGTGTCCAGATGGCAAAAGACTTAAACATAGTTTCTCTGTCTCCTTGGGACTTGATTATCTCCTGCTTTGCTCTTTGAATTGCTTTCACTGCTTATATCTTCTAATTTATGTCTCCGTTAAGCATTGTCATTTTGGTAAGGTGAGCTATACAGACACCTGTAAGTGGCTGCATAGGATATAAAGTAGCTGAAGGTTAGGTCTGTGGTTCCAATCTGTCCTGCAGAAGGAAAAAACAATCTAGAGATGAAAGGACAATAGGAATTACCAGCTGCTAGGACAAAAGATAAACAAAACCATTATTCTCCCGTCAGTAAAGAAAGGAGAAAAAAAATTCCGCAGTGACCTCATACACTTCATCTAGGATTGCTTCTCTCAGATCCTAAAATGTAGCTAGCTACATAATGAAAGAAAGTCCATTAGAATATTTTAAGGAGTTTTTCCTGAAAGCATATGAACAAATGCCATCCTGTTACCTTCAACAGAGTGCTCAGTCACTCTAGCAAACAGCAGTAATTCATTCTGTAGCACACTTACCTGGCACAGCAAGCACAGCAATGCCTATAACAATAGAGCTGAAGTGCTGGGCATTTGCCTCATGCACCTGAAAAACTGGTAGGGAGGTAATTTCTTCTCTTAGTGCAAGAGAGAATGCTACCAGTGCATGTCTCATGCTGTGAGGGGAGTACTGAAAATGTTAATGCCTCTCAATGAGGAAACCAGGCTATCAACAGCTGCCCGTTGAGCCCCTTGCACAAGGAGAGAGGAAAGCATTCCTTTGCCTCCTGGGGGACATGGCAGCCTACCCATAAAACTGCAGCTGCTGGAAAAAGTTCAGGTTTGTGACTCTGTAATGTATCTAATTGGTCTTTTTTACTGCATCTGTACTGCTATACCTGCAGCAGTAGGCATTTATAGTGTTTGTGCAGAGTTCAGACTTACATATATGCAGCTTATAAAATAATCATGTATACCAGTGCTAGTCAGACTTTCTACATGCTGCTAAGTGGAGCTGACTCAAAGCACTACAGCTATGACCGCTTTCACAAGCCATTTTACTTCAGAATACTTTTTTCCCCATTAGATCTATCACCCCTGCAAAATTATATCAACATTTTAATTCTCTAAAGGAAAATAAACACATAAATCCCAATACTCCTTATGAAGGATTTAGCTAAAAATGAAAGAAGGGGGGAAAAAAAAAGCCTGCACAAGTTTATAACAGTCAACTTGTTCAAAATGTAAGTTTTGAAGCTATCCTGTGAGAAATTATGATACTAAAAAAAACCTGATTCAGCTGAGTTCATAAATCTGATGATTAGTGTGAAACGTTAACACTAAATACATCTGCTACACTGTCTAGAGGCTGCTCTTTATGGTGAGTTAAAGAAAAGCATTGGACGTATCCGAGGTGCTCTACACATTATCACAGAAGCTTTTTAACAGCTGTAGGGCTACTTTGTCCAGAAGGGGAGTATCAGAGAGCCATGGAAGTTGTAGATCCATTTCAGATACCAAAGTACCGAAAAGGAACATCATCATTAATAAAATGGTTTGACCTAAGTGATGCAATCTAGTGAATACCTTTAACCAGGATCCCAGAAAAGTCCAGAAATGGAAGTGAGAAACTAGTAAGGAAGACGAATGGGTTAAAAGAGTTCAGCACTAAGTCTGCTTGAATGCAATCAGTGACTTCCAGAGGAAAAACACGATAGTTTCTTTAAAAAAACAGTACCTGTAATCCTTTTTTTTCATTACCTGTTTTCATAAATTAAAATCATCTCAAAGTGTTGAGAAATAAGCACTGCATTATCCCAAGGATCTAGATTTTTGTTACTCTTACACTTAATAACAGGCAAGTTGAAATATTTCAGTTGATACAAATGCTAGTACAGGGCTGATTTTCTTTCTGTCTCTGTATAGACAGTGCCCAGTTTGGAGTGCAGCTCCCTTCCTGGGACTCAGCTAGGAACAGAAATGTAGCATATGGAGCTGTTTGTAGAATCAGCATTGAAATTTAGTCAAGCAACTTCTGTAATTTTAAATCCATTCTGACCCAGCAGAATTATTCCCTTTCTATAATTAAGTTTATCATTGCTGTAATAGGAATCGTATCTGAGGATGGAGAAATGTTACTTTAGCAAAAATGGTCGTGAAAAAAACTGCCTCATCAAAAATGGAAAATGGTCAAAGATGTTAATTTTTCAAAAAGAAACTGTAAACAAGTCATCTAAGCTGTTGAAAAATAATGCTTTCACCTGTTTTCACATTATTGTGATTTTACAAAACTATCCTGTAAGCAAAATAGTATATTCTATAATTTACACTTAGCATTGCACCCAAAATAATTTCTGCCCATTGCAACAAAGGCAGACTTTTTACTGCAGCTCCACGTAATGCATCTCTGGGATTCTTAGGCTGCCAGGTGTTTTATATAACATTCTTATGGAAAAAAAAAAAGAAAAAAATATACTCCATTCCTATAAAAATAGCAGGTCTCGTCATATTAACACAGTCAAAGCAATCTCGTATGCAAAAGAAATGAAAATAGCTACAGCAGCTCGATAAGGAGCAACCAGTATAGGAAACAAAAGAAGCCAACATAAGGGATAAATTTTGAATTCTGAATAAAATGAGAAGTTCTGATTAACTTAAAATTTACAGAGTGTGAATGCCTCACTGATTGCCAGTGCTATCTGACAGCGTGTGCAACAGCCAACATAACTTATGGACAGGAAAACACATTTCCATGTTACACATCACGACCAGTTTCAGGTAGGCAACTGTCACTGCCAGAGAGGGAATGGTTAGTACAAAAAAAAGGAATCTGTGTAATGGCTGAGGTTGCAGCCTAAGAAAGCTACATGCAAAGGCTTTCTCGAATTAATCTCCTCTCTTCCCCACAGCATGGAGTTATATACATGGACCCATGCTCATTTATAGAGAGGCAGCATAGATCCATGAGAAAGTGGTTTTGTACTAATCCAAAAATATAAATGAGCCTGAGTGTATAAATATCAGACAGGTTAGATTTCCAGACCCAGAAATGTTTTATTATAGCAGGTAAACAAGACAACCACCAAGATACAGAAAGTCAGTTGTAGGCTTAACAAACTAAAAATACTCCTATCAAAATTCGCTTGACATCTCAGCTTTAAAAAGTCCCAGCCTTTAGCAAATATAATTTAAATGAAAAAAATATGATTTGTTCAAATCTACTCCAAGATTCGACATAAGGTTATTTTTTAAATTAATTGAATTAAAAACTAGTTCTATTTCCCATCCAACGAAAGACCTCTGTTATATACAATTAACACATGCCTTGACAAATTTAGCTCTCTTTTGTTTTGAAGTTCAACATTTGACCTTTTTCCATGCTCAGTATTGCTTTCTACAAATTAACTTTATTTTTAGATTAAATAATTACAGCACTTCTTTTTCTTTTCTTCCAAAAAGCAGCTGCCATCAAAAAGTAATTATGGGATATTCTCCCCATTCATGTTTCACTATTAAAAGTATTGCTGGAACAATTAATAAACCTTGTTTAAGATTACATTTGGCAAGGTAAGACTTGAGATTTAATAAGCATAACTGAACTTATATGTCATTTTTACCGTATAGACTGAGTAGAAAAATTTAGTCAACAAGAAGAAATGCTAATTGTATTTTTTCCCTATTTCCAAGGGAGATATTTTGATATTATATCTAGAACATTCATTTTTGAGTAGTGGCGTTCTACTTATCAAGAGTCTGCAAACAGTATATATTTACCTTGTAGAGACACCGTGAATATTGAGGACAAGAATATCTCTGTAACAAGGAAATAGTTAGAAGCCCTACAAAGTGCCCTGACCTGAGAATTTAGTTACTTGCAATGAATGAAATGCCTGGAACAACAGCAAGGTTAGCATTTGCTAAAGTGTTGGGTTTTTTCTGAATGAAACAATTCATCTTCGCACAGAATCTGAATTCACATGCTGATGGATTATCCATTAGCCTATTATCAATTAACCTGAAGAAATCAAAGGACTTAAACTGAGGAAGAAATGAATTAAAATTCTTTTGAGGAACCTGGAAAAGATTTGAGATAACAAAATGATTGTTCTAGCTTTCACACTTAGTAGTGCCAGTGTAAATGACAACAATAAAACCTAAGAATTACTTCATCCTATCTGAACTGGGAAATAATTTTATTCTGAGCCTGCAACATAACTAATTCTGTAATCAGGTGAAAACATTTCTACAGAGCTTCTACTTCCATTAAAAACATGTGCAAAATGTCACATTACCTGTGGCTTTCAAGACCTTACAGCATCGTCTGCCTCATGCACATCTTGGTTAAAATGCTGGTCCTAGTGTCTTTTGTGACAGCTTTTCAAATATATTTTCCCTCTCTACTTACACAGGCTCGTTTTCTACACTGGCCAACAGATTTTAAAAATAATCGCACCCCATCCAGGGCAAATATATAAATAAGCAATGTCCCATCAGCAGGCACCATGCAGCTGGAGTTTATTTGGGTTTTTCACAGAGGTATAGGAAATCCATAATGAAGTGCTGAGAATTAAGGCACAGCACAAGCTTCAGTGATCCATGGGATTTTGGGGAACTGTTGTTGCCTACCAAGTCAGTAAATTCTTTAGCTCATGAAACTGTGGCCAATAGCCCTGGCACTCATCCTGTGCTCCTGGAAGGCAGTAACATTCTGTCACTGAAAAGAAGCACGATTTTAAGAGCATTCTTGAAAATAACAAACCCTTTATTCTGCCTGAAATGTATTAAAGATACCTCTTTGTGAACATAAAATACAGGTCAAGATGTGATCTGAGAAATGTTCATGGGGCAGATGGCACATACACAAGGCAAGGAGTCAGTTGTGGCCGTGCAGGTCTCTGTATGTGAAGGAGAAGAAGAAAAAAGTTGAACGCCCTGGTACAGAGCTGAGAGGCACTCAGAGCTTTCAGAAGATGCAAGTGATGGTGCCACATCATGGTTGTCAAATTGCCCAAGGAGCTGCATACTTCTCAGGCAATCTGTGAAACCTCAGTTACTAAACAGGACTGACAAAGCATTGCAAGCTCTATTTGATCACTGTCACAAATTCACTAAAGCAGACAAAACTTGTCCAGAAAGGCCCATGATGGCATGGTCAACATTTTTTTCTCTTTGCCTTTGAAGAAGAAAGGTAATTTAGTTCTGTTGATCATGAGTGATGTTAGTAACATTTTAAGTTCTTCATTGATTCCAGAAGACCCAAGTTTGATTGCCTCTGAAGTCTGCCTCTGAAGCCCTTTGTTAACTTCAGGCAGAAGAATGAATTTTTTTTAATGATACTAAGTATCTGCAAAATCATAGAGATACATGCATGAAGAAGAGTCTTAGAACAACATATCCCATGGGAGTGATGGATGTCACATCAACTTTCAAAAATGTTTGCCCTCAAGAAGTAAGGGGCAGAGAGAGGGGACAGATCATTCAAGAATGTTTGTTAATGCAATATGCACATAATAGTCCCAAGTCTCAATACCCTCTGTACAGATCATACATGAACTAAAGGGAATGCTTTTTGGTAGGTTTGCTAGATAGCAGGTGCAGCTTTCAAAAACATCAAAAAGGTTTAGAAACCTTGGGAAACTTGGGCTGCTTAATAGCAGTCATTTCTGAAGATAAAAGTTAGAAGAGCTTTTATCTTTACTGCAGATTTCAGTCTGAGGCTAGACATAGAGAGAGAGATACTTGTAGCTCTAGCCACAGCTACAAAGAACAGTATCTGGCAGTGTATGCATTATATAGTTAGTTTTCCATTGGGTGGCTCCACTGGATTCAAGGTATGCTAAAATACTGTTCTCTGAAGGAAGAGTAAGAATACAGGATTCTGAAACAGATCTAGCCAGCAGTAGATCTCCTAGCAGCATTAAATGAAATCTTGTCCAAGGCCAGTCTTTTTTCTCTTGTATTTTTCCAGCAGTTGAGTTTGCCTTTGTTCTTATGCAGCTCTGAACTGTGTCTTGGCAACACGAGATTGACAAAGTGAAGGCATTTTTCAAACTGATACTAAATGATGGACAAAATGCCAACTGACTAGATTTAGCTGTCATGGCATATAGAAAATCTACCTCCGCTATATGTAAGCAATAAATTATGATCCTTTTAGTACTTTTTGAGTTTCAGTTGAAAACACAGTGAAGAACAAATGAATTTATCCTGCCCTTTTTTATCCCCTATTATCTTGCCTGGATTGCAGCGGTTCTGTAGAGGTACATGAGTTAGCAGTTTGTCTAAGCATGTCGGAAAGAATGTGTTGACTGAAAGGAATAAATAAAATACTGAATACAAAAAAGAGAGAAAACTTCTTTTCTGTCACTGTAGAATGGTAAATTTAAAAAAATAAAGTTTTACTTGCAGCCTCAAAAATGCCAAGGTATTATGCAGCTCCCATTCATTTGAATAGGAATATATAAATATAACAAGTCATACCCCTGTATTTGTGCAACTACTAAAAACTTTCTTTTCCACATTAAAATTACTATTAAATACTGAGACTGATTTCCATTCAAGAAAGCACTCATGACTTAGTATCATTTAGTCCAGCTTAAATGCAGCCAAGACCTTCATGCCCAGTGTGGTCAGTTGTCAGTTATGGTAAACAACTACTATCAGCAACATCTATATGAGAAACAATAAAGCATATACAGCACTGAAAACGTCAGTACAATTTTTTTTTCAGTGTGACCTAAAGATGATTTAACTATCTTAACAACTGTTTCCCCGCCATTTTCCCCAGCAGCACATTAATTTTCAAGTTTATTTACTTGGTATTCGCATCCCAAACTTCAGAATATTTTAACCTAGTCATAAAAGAAACAACTCTTGCCAGCCTGGATCTAATTTCATGTCATAAATCTCTTCAAGCAGGAAATCCTCTGGAAGAACACCTTTGATATGTTATCTTGCATCGCCTCCATTGTAGGCTGTGATGCTGCCATCTTTTCCCCACTCTTCTGTGTTTCCAGCGATATATTTCTTCCACTTAGGGGAACCTCTGTATCTCTGTGTCCATAATGCCTTGAGGTTATACACAACTGGAAGCTGTTTTTTCCAATTATTTCTTTTACCTTGCTCTACCTTTTGCCCTTTTGTGGGTATGAATTGTCGGAAAAAGGGTATGGGGACTGAGAGTCTTAGTCTGAGCTGTAGGCTGTGACTGTTCTGCCCCAAATGTGAGTCAGAGCAGTCTCAGTTAGTTTCTGCTGCCCTCAATATCCATGAAATAAATTGCAGGTATATATGGTTCATTCTCAAACTAGTATTCCCTTCAAAATGTTCCATGTTCATGCCCCATTTTCTGTAGAGGCCATCTGCACCCAGAGAAGGGAAAGAGCTTCATAAAGCCATTTTACACCCTATAGGGCATTTTTGCTCTCAATATGGCACAGGGAGGCCCTAATGAAACAAAGAAACCATTGAAGGAATTTTTCTGTAGGACTTTGCAGGATGTATATTGTGCAACTGCATTTCTAACAGTTTATTCAATAACATCAAGCATACACAATGGTTCTGAAGTGTATTACAAATATATGGGAATCTAAAATTAATGTGTTTAGCATTAGATCATCTACTGCACTTTAAAGGCAGAAAATTTTTAATTTCTTAATAAGTATTTTAATAATTATACTCAGATGGCCAGAGAAAGTCATAACTACAATTGGTTAAAATCAGAATTTCTCCTGGAAAAATGTTCAAGTACTTTTTCTTGTCACTTGTTAGTATATTGTAGGGAAAATAGACCAAAAATATATCTAAAAAAAAATCAAATATTTTCTGTTTCTCCTTATGTTCAATATCTACAAATTTAGGCATTTCAGAAATTTGTCCCATTTATTCATATCTGTCCCTCTGTTTGGCCACAGAATATAAATGGACCAATTAAGACCACTACTTCACTTCCATTTTTTCCCATTCTTTTGACATCCTATGATTGAAATCTTTCAGATCTAGAAAATGAAAAGGGGTGGTGTGAACTTGTAACTGTTTTACTTTGTTTTTAAAACCTTCAAAGTACTAAGGATGCATGATTTTGTTTTCAAACTTCAGGTTGAAAGAGAAGCATATTTCAACAGAGAATCTTTTCACTGTAAAATCTTTCAAGTGAAAAAAATTGGCTAACAGTTCTCACGTTCATAGTACTGAAGGTTTTTAAGCTCTGATTCAGAAGTACCTCAGCCACAAATCAATGGAGTTTGGGAAAAAATATTAAAGAGCTCATGTTTGAACAGAATGTAATGTCTTTCTTCATCAAGCTGTGTTGGATACAATAAGGAACAATATGCTGGACTAGGCAGACTTTTGCTCCGATGCCGTAGCAAGAGTTTGGCTCTTTTTCTGGCACTGAAGTTCTTTCCAGTTTACATTCAGAAATAATGAACTTAATGGGGCAGACCTCAAGCCTTATACAACACTGAGCTGATAATTATATCAGATTTTACCATGTAAAATACATTGTACTACCCATAAAAGATACTAAGATAGTTCAGCCCAGTGACATTAACTTTCCATGGTTAGCTGGTGATGACACATATGCTTCACTATTGCACTAAATCATTAAAGCTAGCATACTTTTAAGCATGCAAATTTGGACAGAGAAATCTGAGGCCTTTTGATCCTGACTTTAATTAGTGTAGGCAAGTTTATTGTTTATCCTAAGTATGCACTTTTGTTTTCTGAATGTCATCCAATCATCACTACCCACCTTGAAGTACTACAGCTAGCTCCCCTCTTCACTCAATTTTACCCTTTTTTGAAACAGAAGTGTCTTCTGTAGCCGTTTTGCTTGGGCAAGTCTTTGCCTAAACTTTGTAAAGTTATTTTAGTCTTTCCATATAAGTCAGCATACAGCTAGCCTCCAAATCACTTTTATTGTTCCTTCCTTTCTTTCTTCTCTCTTTCTTGTAATTTTTTCCAGTCATAGGATGCCAGAATGGAATGCAGTATTTCAGGTGTAGTCATCGATGCTAAAGGGGAAGGAAGGTATCGTCTTCCTCCTTTGCTGACAGAATATGCCACCTCCACAAGAAAATCACTGTATCCCTTGTTCCTCCCACTCTCTTCAAATCTCTACAAATGCATTCCTTTCAAAATGCTTCAGACATAGTAACCCAGAAAGATGCAAAGAGTTGAGCTAAAACTGGAGAAGGATGGGAAGGCAAAGCAAAACAGGAAGAGTTCAGTACAACAGGACTGTATAAACCTACATGTGTCATGGTGGTCAAATGCAGGTAACAAAAGATCAACAATCATGGAGGAAAAGAAGCAGGGGACTGATTCACCAAGCTTTTTAATGTTGTGTATTCAATTATACTTGTGGAGGAGAATCCTACCCAGGCAGTGAGGTTGCATTTTACGTCTGCTTTGTCACATCGTAAACAACGACACAATGTGTAAGACAGGGGAGAATCAAACCCCATATGTTCTCAAATCTGCTGAGCCTTTTATATGCCTTTTTTTTTTTTTTAATGGGGAATTCATAAAATACAACTCTTTCCTACAAAGACTTCCAGTTTCAACAGATGAAAATGTTCTCATGAGAAAGGCTTTCCATGGAAATACTCCCGACTTTCAGTCCTCTGTGGTTAGAGCTCCCGCAGCCCTGAGTGCTGGAGTCAGCCACCCTCACTTGCCAGGGAAGCAAGGGCAAACCGGGAAACAACCTTGGCACAACAAGCAGCTACAAAACCTTGGCACAGCACTGCCTGCGGAGTGAGGAACGAGTGGGACTGTCGAGAGAAGTGTGAGGAACACATTGGCCCAAATTCCCTGCAGATCTGGGTTTCTACTTTTCAGACAAAGAAGAAAGCAGTATATTTCAGCTCTCCCTTCCTTTTCCCACTACAGCTCAGTGACTGCCCTAACCTATGCCATCTCTTAAGAGTCCCCTAGAAAGCATGAGCAGATGTGAACTGGACACCAGCACCTCAATCCAGTGTGGTGCCTTCCTTACTTACTGTAACAAAGACAACATTACCAGTTGGCCAAAAAAACAGGATTTTGAGTTCAGCATCAGCTGGGAGTGACTGTATGCAGCAAGCCAGGTCACCATGGCACAGAGCAATGCTAATCCAACAAATAATCTGCTCAGCCAATTTCCCATGTTTGCCTTCAGGCATCGAGATTGACATCCCAAGTGGACAGGAACAATATACAATCTTTCCAGCTGAAGCCTACTTATATTATCCACCCTGCACTGCGAATCAGAGTAATAAGGAGCTACCAGAAAGCAGGTCATTTTGGCTCTTCAAGAAGTACTAAAATCAGAAGGCTTATTTTGTAAAAGGAAGAGCTTTACTGGCTCTTAGTAGTGATTTACTCTAAGTTGAATTTACACAGAAATTAGAACTAAACTTGCATACTTAAAATTAGAATAATGAAAAAGAAATTACCATTTTGAAATCTGTATAGTAGTCTATCAAAGACAGCTTAAGACATGCATTGTTCCTGAGAAAAGAAAGAATAAAAGCATGATTGAAAGTTTAGCCTGACCTGTTTAAGCATGTTAAATTCTCAGTTATATTGTGGTGAACTTATAAGCAGTTATTCAGCTTGGCTCCTGTTACAGATACTCTACATGTCAGAACAAGCAGACCTGGAGTATGCACAGAGGGCTAAGCAGACAGTGGCAGCATCTGGAATACAGTAAGTCCTCTTCCCAAATCTTTTTTCCTAGTATATTTCTGACTCCAGCTCTGGTAGCTGGTTTTGCTGGAGGAAATCACCATTGCTTCTTTCTCATTTGAGTAAAGGGTTTTAACAATAAAACACTACTGGGAAACCTGGGGAGAAGGTAAAGAGTCTGTCTTCGCAGTTGCACCAGTTTTTAGCATTGCTTACGTTCAGATGGGGGCACTTTGTCTCCTCTGGTCCCTTCCAATCCCAGCTAAGCATGCAGAAGTCTCCAGAAGTCAAAACAGTGCACTATGACAGAAACCCAATTAACATATTTTAAAGACCCCCCCAAAAAAAGTTACTTTTGGCTAAAATCTTTTTTTCTGTTAGTTCTGGCAAAGTTTACTGTGCTTTCACAGTATTAAAAATCAACATTCTCTGTATTAAATTAACTTTCATTATTTCAATATAAAATTGGAAAGCATACAAGAAAATGCAAACATAGATTCCTTGAAGCTTGTCTTCTGCAAAGCTTCAGTCGAAAATTACCACATAAATTAAAGTGCACCTAAAAAGAAAACTGGAACCAGAATGTTTATGGATGTTTATGGAATGTTTATGAATGTTTATGTGACATGTGAATGCGGATAAAATTCAAACAAGAATTCGAGGCAACATTTGGTTGCCAAAGTAGTTTTATGACACCATCTTAAGGATTCTGATGGTGTTTGTTCAAAAGAAGCCAAGCCTCAAGGGAAACAGGTGTCCCTGGGAGGACCTGCTGGATCTCTCTTTGTAAGGAAGCAGACGGAACTTGCAGTTTCTTCTTCCACTTTTGTGGGAAGATATTTTTGGTAGAAGAAAAGAATTCTGGTCTCTGTGCAACTGCTCACTTGGTTTATTATCTTTAGCACATCATAAATACCCTTCCAAGGTCACTTCCTATGAAGTGCTGAGTATCTTTATGCAGTGTTGAGGCAATGTAGAAACACTGCACAGAAAAAACAAAAATCTCCTTGTTGATAAAGAAAATTTAAAAAAAAAATTACCACTATTTCATGGAGTCCTACCCCAAGTTATTCCAATCAGCTGCAGGCAGGCCACTCAAAAGGGGTATCCAGCACTGTTTACTATCTGTCCAGGGGGCATTGAGAAGATTATTTAGGCTGGGATCCATCTCAGTGAACTTAATTAAATTTCAGTATCTAAAATAATCTTTCAGATTTTCCTAAGGACAGTGGAGTGATCATGACAAATGATACTTTATTCCTTTCTAGGCTGAGAGCCTTTAAAGGGGAATAGCAATGCCAAAATGGTAAAGCAATACAGTTATGACAGGCTGTCCCCATGACTCTCTGCAGCCCCTTAGGCAGGTGTCACATTTTCACTTTGTGGGAGCTGAATTACCAGAGTACTGATTTTCAAAAGCAAACAGATCTCATCACTGTCACATGAAGCAAGATTTAACCCTCTGGAGAAGATGGTCAGAGGTTTCCTTCATGATTCCAGATGGCCAGCATGTCATCCAGCCTCAGCCTGGAGCAGCAGAGAGACTGGAGCATTGTCTCAACCCCAGCACCCTTTAACATGAGCTTCTCAGTCAAGCCCTGGGAGTATCAGCCACAGGAACAGTTTCCTAATAGTAAATTAACTTCCAGTTTGAGTCCTTTAGCCAAGACAATATATTTTTAAATCCTATACTTTAACTCAGGCAGAAGTTTTGCATAACCTTTATGCAAAAACCTATGAGATTCTATGAGCTGTGCAATGCAAATTCATAAATCAGTCAACCGTAATAGACAAAACTGACCTGGAAACACATCAAGGTTCATTTTTTTTTCATTTTCCTAGTATAGATTACAAACATCCAGGAAATCCACTCAGTATAGGTGAATTCAACAGAAAATACTTTTTTTTTCAGAGTATGCCTCTAAGAAAAGTTGTTTTATTTAAACAAGAAGAAATCAGATTACAATTTTCTTCCTCTTGCAAGCTTAAGCACGCTTAGCAGGTACAATTTACTACTGGAATAACAGGAAAGAATAGGAAAATACTTGTTATCTGTTATTTGCATTACTGCAGCACAATCAAGTACCTGTCAGTGAGCACTCCACAGAGATGGAATAAAACCACGTACCCTGCCCAAAGAGCTAACCTGCTCTGGAGGACAAGAGGCACAGTCCCATCTAGACAGTCATGAAAAGCTGGGAACTACTAGGAAAACTGTGGTCAGCACAATGAGCAGATCAGTGTAATTGCTCTTAATTGGACTGTTTAATTCAAAATTACATTGTATCCAAACATTTTATAAGAGGTGGTTATGGTTATGCTGATTTAGTATTTTTTTCTTTTATTTTTGTTAATGTATTTAGTTACCTGTTTTTAAAAGCCATCTCCTTTTGGAAACTATTTATTGGTCACTGAATTTTACTGTTGTCTTGTAGGACAATTTGGGCAGGGGGTGTTTCTTTGACTTTTTCAAAGAATTTTCATAGACTAGGAAAACAAGTGTTTCTCTTACAAAATGCAGGACTTCTTTACCTATCTACTTTTCTAAGCATTATACTAAGAGGCATGTCAACAACCATTCAACTAACTAAAATGTCCTGCAGTGTAGTGCCACTGTTTTTCTAACTCAACATCAAAGCAATAACTTCCTAAACTTCTGGAACTGCTTGTGAGTCCAAGATCTTATTTGTATCACTATTGCTTCAGGCACTCCATATTTTCTTTTCTCTGTAATCTTCGTGTAAAGAGCATGCTGCTTTATCAGCTGGACAGCCCTTGCCTCTCATCTCAACCCCAGACTTTCCTGCACCGTAGCACATCAGGCTAGAGAGAGAACAATCCTTCAGAAACTGGCGGTTTAGTTCACTATTCTCCAGATTCTGGGGCTGATTTTATCAAGACTTCATACTGGATTCGTCTGTTCATTTCCCCTATGACTTTTGGCAGCTCCGAAATTCCTGCTGACTTTACCAAAAAAAGGAACATAGTTTATCGAGAAAGCAGGAGTGTAACTCTGACATACGGGGAGAAGGAAAGCTTGTGTAGGCATTCAACAGAAGGATAAGGAAAGCCCAAAGGAGTCATCGCCTCAAAACGTTCTGTTTCACATTGCTGAAACTGCTTATTTGTATACGCTCGTAGATATTTTGTGTTAATTAGGTGTTATTTAATGATCTCAATCACTTTCTAGGGACCAGTGGCCAAATACAGCCCACACGACAGCTTACACTATTCACGACTTCCTCAAATACCCCTCTGTGGGGTAACGTAAGGGAGTTACTCAGTTGCAAACCCGCATTTGTTACACCCGGATTGTTCAGCCCTGCCAGGACGGTTCTGGGACAGCCATCGCGGCTGAAGCGGGTAAATATTTTATATACAGACTGGTACTTACACCCTTTTCCTCATCATAATAAAGTTTAAATCTCAGTCTTGAACTGTCAATTTGCAGGTCCTTTTCTTTTCTTGCTCATTATTATTATTTATTTTAGGATCTCTAAAGTTCCTGGCGGGTTTAAGTGTAGTTTTGGTGTTATTTTGGTTTGGGGTTTTTTTGCTTCAGCTATGGAGCTCACTCGGGTGTATTTCGTGGCTGCTGTTGTTCCCTCCTCCCCGGAACCGCGATCCCTGGGTAGACGGGCGGGGGCAGTGGCCGCTAGCAGCCGGCACGGCACCCCCCGCGCTCCAAACCCCCCGGAATTCCCCATCCTGCCCCCGGCCTGAGCGCGCCCATCGTGGAAACCGCGGCGAACGGCGCCCAGCAGCCGCGGCGGGGCAGGCACAAGTACGGCGCTGCGAGGCGGGGAGCGGAGCGCGGGGCTCTCCCTTCGAGAGGCGGGCGGGAGCGGCTCCGCGCCGAGCGAGCCGCACTGAAGCCCCGCATGGCGCGGCTCCACATGGCGCGGCCCCGCTCGGCGGCAAGGTGAGTCTCCGGCAGCACCACCTGGGCTGGGGAAGAGGGGAACGGGACGCCGAGCGGAGCCTCCCGCGGGCTCCCGGGCGAGGCAGCCCGGCAGCAGCGGCTGAGCTGGAGCGCGGGGGCGGCGGGCGGGAGCCGGGCGGGGCGCGGGCGGCGGCTCCCCCTGGCCGGGCGGCGCTTGGTTTCTCCTGCCAGTGGAGGCAGGGCCAGGCGCGGCGAGGGTGGGCGCGGAGTTGGCGGCAGGGCTGGGGGCAGTCGGCGGCGAGCTCCGGAGGAGTTTGTTCTGCACGCGGGGCGGGAGGTGAGGGACGGGGTCCGGGACCGGGCTCGCCTCCGCTGCGCTCCGCGGTGGGTTTTGGGGCCGGGAGTTTGTAGCGGCCGTGGCGGAGGGGAAGAGCCCCGGGGCAGGGACAGCGGGTGGGGAGCCGCGGGACACGGTGGGCGGTGGCGGGTTAGATCCTCCTCTTTCCCTCCGTGCTACGCCGGTGAAGTCGACGGCCGGGTGGGAAGGTGGCGGCGTGAGCTGGAAGTGGGTGAAAACTTGTTCCTCCGCGTGTTCTCCCGCTCTCCCGCGGGGCCGGGGCCACCCGGGCGAGCCGCTTATCGGGGGCGGGGGACGAGACGCGGGCCGGGGGAGGGTGGGTGGGCGCGGGCAAGAGGAGCCGCGCCGCCCCGCCGCTGCCGTGTCCCTTTCCTCCCCTGCCGCAGGTCTCGCCGCGGGAAGCGGAGCGGAGCCAGCCCCCGAGGGCAAACTCCTGCCCCCGAAGAAGGGGCTGCCCGGAGCCGGCCCCCCGCCTCGCCGCGCCGCCCGGAGCCGGAGGTGCCCGGAGGGAAAAGTTGCGTGCGGGGCCGGGCCGGGCGAGATGCCGGGGCGCGGCGCGCTCTGCCTGGGGCTGCTGCTGCCCGTCCTGCTGGGCTGCGGCTCGGCGCAGCCCGGCGGCTGCCCGGCCCTCTGCGAGTGCTCGGAGCCGGCCAAGACGGTGAAGTGCGTGAACAGGAACCTGACGGCGGTGCCCCCCGACCTGCCGCCCTACGTGCGCAGCCTCTTCATCACCGGCAACCCCCTGACCCACCTGCCGGCCGGCGCCTTCCCCGCCCAGCGCCTGCCCGACCTCGCTTCCCTCAACCTCAGTGGCAACCACCTGCGGACCGTGGAGGCCGGCGCCCTCGCCCTGCCCGCCCTGCGGCAGCTGGACCTCAGCGGCAACGCGCTGGCCTCCTTCAGCCCGCAGGCCTTCGGGGACGGCGGCAGCCCGCTGGAGGAGCTGGCCCTCCGCGGGGCCCTGCGCGACCACGGCGTCCTGCTCAGCCTGGCCGCTCTGCTGCAGTCCGGGACCCTGCGCAACCTCAGCCGCCTGGAGCTGGCCGACAACGGGCTGCTGCTGCTGCCCTCTGGCATGTTCACTGCCCTGCCGGCCCTGCAGCAGCTGGACCTCAGCAACAACTCCCTGGTGGGCCTGCGAAATGTCTCTTTCCAGGGGCTGGGCCAGCTGCAGAGCCTCAACCTCAGCGACAACTCCCTGAGTGTGCTGTGGAACAGCACCCTGGCCCAGTTCCGCAGCCTGCCCGCGCTCCAGCACATCGTTCTGGGCCACAACACCTGGGTCTGTGACTGCGCCATCGAGGACCTGGTGGCCTGGCTCAAAGAGAGCGACCAGGTGGAGGGCAAAGAAGCCCTGACGTGTGCCTCCCCTGACAAGATGTTGGGCAAAGCACTGCTGAAGATCAACAGCTCAGACCTGAACTGCTCTGTGCCCATAGATCTGCCTTCCCAGCTACAGACTTCGTATGTCTTCCTGGGGATAGTCTTGGCTCTCATTGGGGCCATATTCCTTCTAGTTTTGTACTTGAACCGAAAAGGAATCAAAAAGTGGATGCACAACATCAGAGATGCCTGTAGGGATCACATGGAGGGCTACCACTACAGATACGAGATCAACGCAGACCCCAGGCTAACAAACCTCAGCTCCAACTCGGATGTCTGACAAAATGCCCCAGGTGCAGGGCAGTGCAAAGTACCTATGCATGAAAAGTAGACTTATGCTTTACCCTCGTGCTTGCTTCCATCTCCCCTGAAAAGTCTCAGACGTGCTTGTAATTTGAGGGGGATATGCCTCCCTGTGACGTCAAGTTAATTTTTGTTTTGAGACACTGGACAGCTGAGCATGGCGTTCAGCTGTATGTAGGAAACAAGCTGCTACTTATTTTCTTCCTTACCTGTCTGCACTTGTGGGAAATTTTTTTTCAAGACGTCAAAAGAAAAAAAGGATTCTGATGATCCAAAGCCACCAGAGTTTATAAAATGTTTACTAATGCAGACGCCATTCAACAAAAGCTGCCTCAACTTTTTGGGAAAATAATGTTATGTTCCCCTGTGCCAGTTTTGATCTTGTATATCTGAATTGAGATGCAATGATTACATTTCATAGACTACCTTGAGATTTTAAAAACCAAACAACATCCTTTTAACAGCTCTTCAGAAGGAAATCAAATAGCAAGCATGCACAAATACTGTATAGTTTTACACGTTAGGAAATTTATGATCTCAGTAAGTCTCTTACTGTTTTGTAGTTATTTTTGATTGTAGTTTACGTGACTTGACAGAATTTTTTATACAAACTGCATCTAAACTCCATCTAAACTCAGTCTGAACTGTTAAATTAAATAAACAGTCTTACAAGAACTGTTGTGTTTGCTGTTCAATGAGAAAAGTATGGACATCTAAGAATGTGAATAGCGCTACAGTCTCTGAAGTAATAGCCCTGCAGTAGTAATATGAATAAAATTTTATACAAATGTGTAGCTTAGAGGCATAAATGTTTGACAATTTTCTGATATATGCTAAGAGAATTACACTGAGCTTAATTACACTGAGAATTAAATGACGAGAGCAGTTTCACTTGGCACAAACCCCTCAGACTGCTCTCTGCGAGCACCTGCATAATGTCAAGACAGATGCTAGGGTCCACTTTCCTGGGAAGGTACAAGCTAATAGAATTTTCATAAGGTCTTCTCTACCAAATAAAAAAAAAAATCAAATTAAATTGTGGAGTTGGTAAGCTAAAGAAAATTTTACCTGAACAGAATTGCTTATTATAAAAAACCATACTTGTGTGTCCTGAACTAAATTAAATGCAGCTCAATTGTGTGGCCGGCAAGCTCTAGGCTTGTACATCACTACAGCATTTGTTAGATTGCTGTTTCCTTTTTAAGGTCTCAGTACTTGTGAAGTTCTGTAGCGATCTACATCCAGTAACTTGATGGAACTTTACATTTATCTCAATGCATTTAACAGGTGCACTTCAGTATGGTATGTTGCTTACTGCTTGCTTGGGAATGCATTTTCTTGTAAATAGGTAAAGCATGCAAGAAACCCCGTCAGAATGCCTACTTTAAGATGCAGCTCTGACCACATATAGAAAGGTTAGCAAGAACCTTCCAGTGGTTGCCAATAATTAGTGCACTTTTTCTAATCTATTTATGGTTTCTTAACAAAAAAAAAATACACCAGCTGTAAAAGTGTGATGTGACTTGATATATATCAGTTTATTTGTGGAGCTTTTTCCATGGTCACTATTACTTGAAGCTCTTGAGCATCTCTCAAATTTTATGAATTGCTGGCTAATTCCTTTTGATTTCAAAAGTGGCAGTTCTCTCATAGATGTATACATTTGGTAAAGAGCTCATAAATATAAAATAGTCTTTAAAGTATCAGAAGAAATATAATCTATTTTGGGCATCAGTATTATTCAAAAGCATTTTTCATCTCCTTGCGACTTCAGACAAAGCAAGTAGCACAACTTGCTTTAGGCTAATTTTCTATTTCTTTAAATTGGATTTGTTTAATAGCAGTGATTTTTTTAATGTACTTATGTGCATTTACCCTTAAAAGTAAAAAAAGAATGGCTATTAATTACAATTAATGTTTTGTAAATCAGTATATTTTGCAATTAATGTGAATTAAGTGATAGCATATTTCTCCTGCTGTAATTTAAATGTTTGAGCAATATCTGGTTAACGGCATATGAATTAAGTTTGCGGATTCTTATAAAGCAGACTGCCCGTCTGAATATTAGCTGCCCATATTTTAAGGATAGTGTGAAAACCCCCGTGTGAAGAACTATTACTGTTGCCACTATGCAAACCGTTCATACTTGGTATACATCAGATAGTTTATGTAAGAAGCTAGAACTTACAGCAGCTACGCAGTGTGCTTTGTTGTATCGGTTATTCTGGAGATTATCAACTTACACTTACCTGTACAGTGCCAAGAGGAGTAGAGCATCATCCTTGCTTTAGATGCTTCTGTAATATAACAGATAAAATGTGTGCAAACCAAGCCATTTCTTGGGCAATTTCCTGAGTTTTGTTAACAGATACTTTAAAGTAACTACAGTAAAAGCAATTATCCGTGATGTGTTAATGTAACTGCCGTGCATTTGTAGAGCTGTGTAAGGACAGGCAACGACTTTTAATTGCAGTCTCTCACCAATGGAGCGAGTATTTCTATAGTGGGCAAGTGTAACTGTTGTTGCTGTTACTACACGTATTATTCTAAAGATTATTATTACTATTATTTTTGTATCTTAGTCAATGTAATAGAAATTTATTAGAGACCTGGTGACAGCTACTTTAAAATAATTTTTGTCATTTCCTTACGTGTGTATTTATTAGGATGTAAATTTAGCATGTGTCAGTGTTGTGTTGGATGATGTTCCCCTGCAGTGTTTGACCAAACAGTGAATGCTTTGGTGTTTTGTACAATGCATTATTTGATCTTAAATTCCCTTCCATAAACAGTGCTTGAAATTTGTTCTGCTTTTCTTTCTCAAAATAATTAACAGTGGTACTCAGAAGACACATAAAAGTATCTCCCACACTACTTTGGAACATGGTTAAAAACTAAACATTTAAAATATCATTAGTTTCAAGGTTCTTCTGAAGCACATTTTATAATCCTACTCTGCTTTGACACCTGAGATTCCATTTGACTACTATTTCCAGAGAAGCTTATTCATTCATTCTTCAATAAAACACGTGCAGTACTAAATGCCTCTAAAATGTGTTTTGTATACATAAATCCCCAAAGTTCTGCATGACATAGTTGTTACTGTAAAACATCCAGTCTAAAGTAGTGGGCAAATCTTCATGAAAGGCTGCAGAGCTCAGAAGCAGAAAGGATCATTTCTCCAAGGTTTAGTTGCTTTCCTAAAGCTAGTTAGTTGTAACAATCTTAAAATTTTCTTGGAAAAATAGCACAAGGAATTGACATAGTTTTAATATATTTTCTTAAAACACTTTGGTTAAGTGCTCTTGCCATGTAAAAAAATTCCCCAAATCCTCCTTTAACCAAGGTAGCTTTATATTAGATCATTTTTATTTCATTAGATAATTTTTATTTCACCAAGCCATAATATTACCAATAATTTTGACATCCAAAAAGTGGTTTGCAAGTTTTGCAACAACTGCTTTAAATCTTTTCATTTGGGATAATTTACCTTTTAAGCACTGGTGACAGTCCCCAGTGACATGGTAGCAAGTGGAGCAGTCTGTTCAGACCCGTATTCTGTTGTTGACTGAGACGTCACTGAAAACAGGCATGGCAAATTATTCAAAATATGACTGCGCTAGAATCCCAACTCTCATTATTCTTCTAGCATTTTCCCTGTGGTATACTCCAGTCTCTCTGCATCTGCATAATTTCTTTTTTGCCTCATTTTCTCAAGAAATCCATTAAAAAGAGTGTCATGAATCTGCACAGGTAGAGAAATCAGTCTGACTGCACCAATATTTTGAGGTTTAGCATCTCTACCTCACTTTAAGCCTTAATGTGGAAAAGAGCCTTTGTCAAAGTGGATGGAATGAAAATTTGATGTGCACTTTTTCTTTCTCTTTAGCAGCTGAATGTTCGAGAAGAACCATTCATTCTCAGCATATGATGAAGGAAAATAGCATTTGGTAAGAAAAATGTTTTTGTTTCAAGCTTCCAAATGACATTTATATTCTATGAGAGAAAGTGGAAGGCAGAAGCTTGTAAAGGAAACAGAGGTATGTCTTTGTGATGGGTCAGCACTGGAAGTCACAGTGCTATGGGTAGGAACAATTCCTGATTGAATCTGTTGATTACGTTCTGGTCATTTTTATAGGTACAGCTCTAATTTCTTCCTGTTGATATAAATAGAAACATTTTGTTAACATTTTGTTAAGTGGCATCCCATCTTACAATATTTGCAATGCAGGTGTTTCCACTGTGAGTTTCTTGTGGAATATAATAGAAGATTGAATTTAATTCAGTGCCTGCTGATTTAATAATGACCAGATCAGGCCCATAACTTAATAATCCTTTTTTTTTGCAAATACGTGGCTTACAAAGGGCAAAGACCTTGGCTTGAAATCAAAGAATAAAAGCCCAATACAAAACCAGGGAAGATAGAAAGCAGAACATTTGGAGAGTGCAGCATTTATCAGATACTTCACTCAGAAAAGAGACAAACCACACGGGAGCCGAGGGTCCTTTGGTGATACAGAAGTAAGTGTACTCTGTTAGCTTCCTAAGTCAATACAGAAGTAGCAGAAAAGTGATGCTTTGTACCAACACAGTAAACCTAACAGCACTTCTCTCCCACACTGAAAAAACCCCCACCAAGCCTTTAGAAGGAAGAATATGGGTTTGCAGTATAAGTATGTCCTTAAAAAGGACTTTAACTTTCTCAACTGTGTTACAATTTATGTGTTGTCACATCCATGGAAAACCTTGCTATGCCAGAAGTCATCTGTTGCGTAGGCAAAGCTTGAAATCAGGCTTTGCATTCCCAATGTTAGCCTAAATAGAAAAAACCAACTATTAAGGAAATTAAACCGGTACTTTAGACAGCGTATTTTTGGTACAGTTAATAGTTTAATATTTGCAGTTACTTATATTTTTCAAAGTATTCACTAGATAGCTTTTCCTATCTGATGATAGACTAGCAGAATAACAGATTTGTGTTTCCAGTAATTATGCATGAAAGCATCTGAATAAATTAGCAATATTTCAGTGCATACAGTGATGAAAATGGTAGAAATCTTGTGTTCTAGAATGTTTCACTGTTACAGAAGTGTTAGATGTGCAAGAAACAGCTGTAACTTTTTCTGATTGAAGTTTGGTTTCCTAATTAAAAATATTTTTGAGGAAAACCCCAAAAAAATTTACCAGATTGCTTATAAATGTTATATGTTCACTATGCTGATTTTATTACTATAAATCCTTACAGATATAGAGTTCTTTACTAAAGTATAATTGTATTCTTTTTAGCCCAAATTGATGGTTGGGCTATGAATTTGCAGGACAGAATAGTGAAAAATCAAAGTCCATATAGTTAGCCTGATTGATTTATTTAGAAAGAAATTTGGCCAGTGAATATAAGGGATTGTGTTTTAATTGTTATTTTGGACAAAATTTGGTAGCTTTTTTGGTTATATGTGGTGTTAATTTTCAAGTTAGGTGCCAATTCTAAATTTAACAGTAATGTATTTTCAGCTTTTTAATTACCAGTTCAGACTGTGTTTTAAAGTCTTGAAATACATATTTACATAGTGAAATATAGAGGCACTGTTATTACTGATGGAACTATTCAGGAAATATGCTGCTGAAACAGAGAATGAAGGGTGAAAACCAGAGGGGTGCAAAAAAGCGTTCAGTTGACAAACTTTTATTCCTGCCACTTCTCTTAATGAAATTATATGTATGTAACCTCATGGAAATCAAAGGGAAGTATGACAGTTTATCTTCTCATAGATAGCTAATACAGATGTCCAAAATTTTATTAGGTAGGAACAATTTTTTGGGGTTGTCCCAGGAGCATAGCTGATAATTTAGTTTTGTATCTAAATTGTTTGCTATTATTATTTTTTTTCTCATTCTTAGGAGAGCTAACACAGAAGGATGTTTGGCTTTACACATGGTAGATTGATCTGTCCTAAGTTTTATCACAGAACTGAACTGTCTTAGTCTCTGTCCACAGTCCACTTCAGGTATTCCATTTGTTCTAGTAGAAATTCTCTTCTGTTCCATAGCCCAGGGTAGCCTTGTGTAATGTCATGGGCATGTATACAATAAAAAACTCATTTGTCAAATTGACATTATCAAAAGTCAAACAGACATTTCAACAGAATTCAGTATATATTTCATCAAGTAATGGTAGTAAAATAGCAAAATAAGAAAAAATAACATTTATTGCAAGAATGTTGTAAGCAGTCATGAACTGACACCACTTTGAGGCATTTGAGTAATTTAAGCTTCTTCTGAAGATGGAAAATAAAAAGAAGAAGCTATTTCAGTGACAGTTTTCTTCTTCAGGTGGGTGTCTTCATTCATTCTCCTTAATAGCTCATGAACAAGCAGTAACCGAATCCTACAGATAGTTATATGTTTAAATCTGTTTAAATCAGGGGTTTTACCCCACTGATTTTCTAGTTCCATCATTTCAGAGGTGGGTGCTTTAGCCTGGAGGGGATTAAGAACGCTTAAACATCAGCAAACAAGAATTTTTGTTTTATATGTACATATAAGGATTTTGCAAACACACACATACATGAATAAATATATCTCTATGATGTACAACAGTAGGAGACAGAAGAGGAGTAGAACCCAAGGCACACCGTCTCTCCTGTATGTTCTGTGGGCTAGCTTAGGGGCCTATTATTTCCACACATTGGAAAGGGTACCTAAGTGCCTAATGGGAGTGGGTATTCCTCTGAGAAGCATAGAAGACATGGTTCATGTTGCTGCACACCTAGTGTGACCATTAGCAGCAAGTTAACAAAAACTGGTGCTGAGTAGTCAAGATTTTCCAAAGTGGCCACGATCTGGGGTTCTGCTCTCAAAGTAGCTTAAAGTAGCTTCTTTTTCAAAAGTTCTTAAACACTTTTTGGAAAATTACACTTGTTTTAAGGTAAATTTAACAAAATGTGGAAAAAACAATTTTCAATGTGAAAAGGTGTATGTCTGGTATACACTTGAGAGAAAATATAAATACTTGTAAGAACTTCTGAAATTCCTCAGTCTTTGCTCTCTCTGTAATTTCTCAAAATGAGGTCTCTGTAACACCATCTATCCAGAATATCCTTCCTTTACTCCAGCTTATTTAATCATCCCTAATCCAGATCACTTTTATCCATTACCTTTGTATTGTGATCAAGCTTGATTGCTTCACAGTGGTGAAAATGTAGAATTCCTCAGAAACAAGTCTTGAATAAAATCAAATACTCAACATTTATCACCAAGCAGATTAATTATTATGTTTGTTGCCAGTCTTTCATTCAGGTTTTCCCTTTTGCTGTTTGTCTCTTTATGTTTAGCTTTTCAACACACTAAAATGGTTCTGTGGTAGCCCAGAGGAACTCTCTGATTCTGATTCCCAGTAATGAACGAGGAGATCTTATTTTGAGATGATCGTCTTGAAAAAACTTGCAGAAACAGTGCTTGAACTTTTCTGACAGGATAGTAAAATGTCACTGAAAATAGCTCTGCTAACATACTCTTCATTTGTCAGCAACGCTGCATGTGCAGAAAGAGCCAGAATGCTGAATTTGTGATTCTGCTATAGATGCTGTTTAACGAGCCCAGGAGGTTTCTATTACAATAGCGTGTGGTACCTCTGCTCCGATTTCTCCTCCCTACAGCTCCACACACACTCCAGTGTGCTGAACAGGACTTGGATGAGTTTAGGACATGCATTCAGCAGATTGTGGCCATTTGTTTATATTATTAATCATATGTGAAGTCCTTTATTTTCAAGCATAGAAAGAAATATATTCTAGTACTTGTAATATTTAACACAGAAGAAACTAACTGGCATACGCCTGGTTTCGTAACTTATCTGTAAATACAAAAAAAAAATGCTCTGAATTTGAGTTTGCAAGGAACAGATGTCTTTCAGCAAGCTTGAGTGTAAATTCAGCAGGATTTCCAATTTAATCCAGGAAATGATGACAGGGAAATTTATTGCAAGCAGAGAAATAACTCGTTCTTCATCACAGTTATGTGGACTATGCCTTTTCCATGAAGCAGTGCAAGGTGTTTTTTATCTCCTAGGTTTCCAGGGAGACAATCACAATCCAGTAGGGGTTACTGTTGTTCTTAATAAAGCTCTCTAGATTTTGTAGTTCTGGCAATTTTTCTGATCAAAATCACAGAGATAGCAGATAGGATTTGATAAATGACACTGAGTAACGTGAATTGAAGTGACCTATTTCAAACACACGGATGATGCAGTGGTGCACCAGCTTAGAGTAGATCGTACTAGTGCTTTCACCAGCTAGAATCATTTTAGCTGGCAGGAAAAGACTCAAAACTGAGTATAAGTCACTGCAGAGAGCTATAAAAATTATGCTTAGCATTTAGCCATTGATACAGAATATAGTCTATCCAAAAGGTTTCGGATACAGGTGTGAAGCACCAATTCTAGGGGTTTTTGTATACAAGTTATGTGCTAATTCATGGAAACCTGTATGTCTGCCCTGTGGTTTAGAAGGAAAATTGAAGTAAACAAGAGCTGGTTAATGTAAGTCAAATTAATAGACAAAAATCTCGTCTCTGAGAATAATAATAGTGATATTATTATTGACGAGAATTCAAGAAATTTTGGTCACAAATATATTTTCCTCATGTATTTATTTATTGTTTTACATTTGACAGTGAAAACACATAAATTTGCAGAGGGGATATTCAGTACAAGGAGATCAATGGATAGTACATCAGTGCTACTGAGGATCCTCCCTATTTTATTTTCCATTATTCTGCCATGTGAAAGGGAGAAGTAGAAAAGGGAAAACCTTTGAAAGAATAAACTGTTTAAGAAAGGAAGGTGATAGAGCCAAAAATCTCCTGTAATGACCATTTTTTTTGCACTTACTGTAGAAGGATGTGGCAGCAATAGTGATGAAGAAGTAGATAGTATGGTTTCTTTCAGAAGTTTAAGGTTATTTAGGTTTATTCAGGGTTTTGTGTTGTTGGAGCCAGAGCTAATTCATCCATTAACATTTAATCTAGGTCACCAGAAAGTACCAATGCCAGAATGTGCTATACATTTTCTTCCCATAGTTTTTACACAGCACTCTGTGCCTTCCAGTAATGCATGAAGCGCTTGTTGTTCTCTCCTTCCCTCCCGAGGGAAGTGTGTACACTGGCTGAGGGGTACTGTATGCACTGTCTTGCCATTTGTTTCGAGAGAAGGCATAAGCAAAGTAAAGCATCTTGCACTTAAAGGTGGATTTGCTTTATGATATTCCCTAATTCCCAGACAAGTAAGTTTCTTTGGAAAGCCTGCTGCTTGGAGAAAGTTTTGTCTCCCATGCAATAAGCTGTTTGTCTGCTTTAGAAGAAAATGTTAGGTACCTTCTTCCCCTCTTTAATTTAGTCCTAGATGTTCATCTTTCCAAAGGAATAAGATAAATACTCTTAAAATTCTCTTTTGCATCAGGAAATAGAAGGTCAGCTGTGCATAAATTTGATACCATGATGGAACCCACAGGAAAATTATTGCCTAGAAACAGTGAAAAAGTGAGTAAAGATCCTACCAATTAAATAAGTTTTTAAAGTACACCACAGTAAATAAAATCCCTCCCTAAGGATCCTGCAAAGCTCTCAAATGTGGGTATCATAATACCTTGTGATCCTCCCTTCCTCTCTCCTCTCTTCTTTCTCTTTTTTCTCCTCTCTTTTCTCCTCTCCTGTAGCCTGTGTTGTTCTGACTGAGCAGTGTTCCACCATCCAGCTAAAAAGACATGAATGTCATCCTCTTACCTTCCTGATAAACAATATTTGCATCTCAGGGTTGGTTTTAATGTCTTGTCTACATCAGCCAAAATTTAGCATGGTCTGAGCTTTGCAGTGAAGTGCATGAAGACTACAAGGTCATCTGGAGATGCACATGCAACTTGGTCACCTTGTGAATTGCTCTCCCTAGCTTTAAAAGATGAGGGGAAACATGTCCATACCCTTTGGCTCTTCATATCTTCACCTCATAATGGCACAAATAATGAAATACCTTTTATGCATTTTCACTATTTATATGTACATATATATATACATGCACATTTATATAGTACATTTTAAAATTCTTGCATATTTGATATGTATGAAAACACAGGTTTCCTATATGCAGGTCATGCTGTTCTCACTGGAAACTAATATTTCAGTTTTATCTGATGTGCAGGCTTTTACAAATAATGCTAATGGAAAGCTATTTATATTTTGTTCTCTTTCTCAGATAAAAGAAATAGAGTCTACTAGTTTAGAACTAATTATTGCAGTAAGCTTTGCAATAAACACTTTTGATAACAGGAATGATAGTTCAGGTTAGCATGGCAATTTTTAGCATCTATTAAGTCTTCTGAGTAGCCTTAGAATACTGTAACTTGTTAAACAGTCAGACAGAAGCCTATCCTGGGTGAATAGTTTAGCACAAAATACTCCCTTCACTTTGTTTTTATTGCTCCTTCAGCATGAGGATGCTGCCAATATTTTGACACTTTTTTCCTTCTTAAAATCTTCATATCTCTGTCTCTGACGGTATGCCTTCAGAGAAAAAGAGCAAGGGACTGGGATATTCTTGAATTTTCTTGTCAAAACACCGACAGGATAATTACCAAGAGATGATACAATTTGTCAACGGGAGAGTGGGTGTTCATGCATTGTGAGAGAGTGTCAGTATGGAAAGTACATTGTGCAGGTGTCACATCCTGCTTCTCTAATGTGAAAGGGTCTCCATCTTCAAATGTAATAGGGGAGTGAGGGCACTTCTGTGAAAGGTGGTGGGAGATCCAGTGTTGCTTTTGTCCTGGATTGCCCATTTGCTGGGCTCTGAGGGAGAGAGGCCACCACATTACACCAACACCTCACAGGTCTGAAGAGCCATTGCAGTGAAGGAGGTCATGTGGAATATCATGCAATGGCTCTGTGACCTTCCTGCATCTGGTCTGTTTACACTGCCAGTAATCCTTTTGTAGCCAGTTATCCTGGCTTGGTGGCTGTTTTGTGCTGGCAAAGAGACATAAACCAGGCTGATTACAGGGGAGGACTAGACCTCCATCCTTATTCCAAAATCACAAAAATGTGTGATCTGCAGTGTGACCTGGGACACTCCAACGAGGAGAAAAGGAGCTTCAGAGGTATTTCCTCAAGCTCTGGGGATAAATTGTTCTTGGCAGAGATAATTTAGATTTGTCTGGGGAGGCAGAGCTCTAGCAATGACAGGAAAAGTGTTCTAGGGTGTAATTTGTGCTAGGTACTCAGGGAGATCTTTCACCCATCAGCTGCCAGTTTCCTGTTAGCCCAAAGTAGTAACATAGAGGGTTGCCTTTGAAAAAGGGAGGGAAAAGGCAGGGTACTTACCCTATTTTCATTTGAAACTTTATTTTTACTGGTGGATAATACAAAGCAGAATTTGTGAATAGTGCAAAAGTGAGGAGTTTGTGGAGGTCAAATCATGACTTTATGAATCAACAATAAAGTATTGTAAAGGAGGAATAGATAAGTGTTCTGCCTACACTAGGAACAATGTTTTTAGAAACATACCATCAGAAAATCATAGAATCATTAAGGTTGGAAAAGACCTCCAAGGCTATCGAGTCCAGCTTTTGACCAAACACCACCATGCCAACTGAACCATAGCAGTGAGTGCCATGTCCAGTTATATCTTGAATACTTCAGGGATGGTGACTACCACTTCCCTGGGCAGTCCATTCCAATGCTTGACAACCCTTGCAGTGAAGAAATTCTTCCTCATGTCCAATCTGATGCTGGCTTAGTGCAGCTTGAGGCCATTTCCTCTTATCCTGTTGGTGGTTGCCTGGGAGAAGAGGCCAACCCCCACCTGTATGCACCCTCCTTTCAGATGGTTACCTTTTCAGATGGAATGGTAAGATCACCCATGAGCCTTCTTTTCCCCAGGCTGAACACACCTGACTCCCTCAGCCACACCTCATAGGATATGCACTCCAAACCCTTCACCAGCTCTGTTGCCCTTCTCTGGACTCACTCCAGCACTTCAATGGCGTTCTTGTAACAAAGGGGCCCAGAATTGGACACAGCACTCGACGTGTCGCGTCACCAGAGCCACGTACAGAGGGACAATCACTGCCCCGGTCCTGCTGGCCACACTATTGCTGATACTGGCCATGAATGCCACTGGCCTTCGGCCACCTGGGCGCATCTTTTTTTGTGAACTTTTTGGAGTAGGGAGTAGCTCTGTTCTGTATTTCCACATTGCCTGGCACACTGGGTCACTGTTCTCTGTCAGGAGCATCCAAATGATATTACAATTAAATAATGGTAATGCTGTGTAGACTAATACACCGCACTTTCTTTCTTAGCTCTCCAATAACACTTACTGCTTTAACACCACCAGTTCTTTTGGAATAGTGTAAGAAATCCCCCAGATGACTGAGCCTCCTCCTTCAATACTTACCGTGGACTAAATATTACCTTCTAGGTAAGAAGTACTTAGCATTACGAGAAGGCTTTCCCAGGAAAGAGATTTTTATATGAGGAAAGTTGAGATGGGCCTAAGAATTCTTCTTAAAACAGCTAAACTGCATGCTAAACTGGGGGAAAGCCTCCAATTTAGTGCAGAGATTCCCGCGTTGGCTTTAAATGCACCATTTTGTGTATGAGAATTCTAGCTGTGGCAACACAGAACTCTTTGCAAGAGAAATTATTCTGCCAGAGAGACTGCCTCTTTCAAGGCTACCACAACAACAGCAGAAAGATACCTTATTCTTTGCCATAATAATTCTTTGAAAAAATATTAAAAAACTAACACTGGAAGGATCTCTTATACAAAAATAATGCAAAAAGGACATCCTATTTAGTGAACAAGAATTAGGTTGTGATAGGCCTGCAGTGAAAGAGGATGAAATCATCACAGATGATTTAGATTTTACCAGAAGCAGGTTTTCTGCTGTAATCCATGCTGCTGTGAATATCATCAGTGCCTGCCCAGGGCTCCTTGTCAAAGCTCAGCCCGGCCATGCTGTCTTTTCTGGGGACAGCCAGGTGTGCCCCATCCCTCAGCGCAGCACCTGTGCTCATAGCAAATTCCCTGTGGAGGAGGACTGCAGTGAACCCTATCATGAGCTTTCTTTTAATAAATAAATTGATAGAAAGGTCTGTGCAAGAGACTTTGCAGAAACCTCTGAGGGATGCTCTGGCCCAGTCGGTCATAAGGACTGTGGCTAGTTTGCTTTGAAGTGTTTGTATCAAAGTAACGTAAACACTGCACTGCTTCTCTTTCATTTATTTTCTTTCACATGCTTCCAAATGTGCTAATCTTATGCAAAGATGTCTGTTAGCTGTAACAAATATTTATCCTCTGCTGGAACTGAGCTCTTTTGAGTACACAGCAGCACTTGTAAGCAGGCATTTGAGGAAGGCAGGTGCGCAGCTGCTCCGTTCTTCCCTTTTTTTCCAGCTGGCCACCTTACATTACCCTTCTCAAAAGAGCTGAACTTCCCAAGGTCTGAGTCCGTGTATAGAGTTGTAATTAATCAGCTTCAGTGGGAGCTGCATATGTAGTGTCTGAAAGTAGCTGAGAGCTCAGAAGTGTATATCCAATACTTCAAGCAGGTGATTTCTCTGAGGTAACTATTTATATTCCTGGCCAGCAAAATAAGCATGTCCTGAACTTCTGAGCAACTCATTCACAAAGTAATGCATTGTTTTTACAAGTAAAAGAGCCTTAACACACTGCAGCAGGAGGTAGAGAATAGTTTTCCCAAGCATTTGTGTCTTGTAAATTTTAACTCCCCTCCGAAGAAAAACAAGCAGATGTGCTTTCTTTGGAAACTGTGCCTCTGGTTCCTTGAAATAACTCAGCTACATTCTGCTTCTGATCATGTTGCATCAATGATACTTTTTAATTCATGAGTGGGGAGAAAGGCTTGGAGAGACAGGTGATTGACTTACATCTGTTCTGTGAGAGCAGCTCGTGATTTGTCTCATAATTTTTCTAACTCATCACTAGAAAAGATGTTTAATACAATGAGCTGCTAAACCCAACTGTTAGTACTTTATTAGTAAAATGAGACTAGTACACTCCTCTTATGGTGTGATTTATATCAGGTTTTTAGATTTTTATATCATCCAAAGGCCCCAGTAAGTCCTAAGGCTCATCTTGTACTGCAGGTAAATATCCTTAAAAATTCCATCACCAGAGTGAATATGATTTGCTCATCAAATTATGACACAAATTTGCTTTCCATATATATTTCAAATTTATATGCCAGATATATGTAATTATACATACACACACACTCCCTTTAGGAAAGACTGAAATAATTCTAGGACATTGTGACTTAGGGAATGTCTAATGCAGTTTGCAGTTATTTTACCTGTTGGCTCAGGAAATAGGCAAGCTATTTCAAGCAACTACAAGCCTCTGCTTGCCAAGCTGTTCTCTTGGACAATTCCTTCCTGTGACTTGAGTCTTCCCCCAGATTTTCTCCTACAGACACATCTTTTTGCTGTCTTTTGAAGGAAGTGGCTGAACACTTAAGCAGGAGGTCTATGGCACAGGATCTTGTAGAGCAGGGGCAAAAAGAGGAAAGTTGGAGAATGCTCACAGGTTTTTAAGGTCATGAAGGCATCAGCTTCCTAAATGTCTGAAGCCAAGTGACTTTGCCTGGTCCATGTACAGATCTGCTGCTTAAAACCATGAAGTGAGATAGTGATTGCATTATGATGGTATGTAATCACAGAGTGGCTTCATGTGCCCTCTGTGGCTTGGAAAGACAAGACTTGTCCCTTCTGGAAAGTATCTTCAGGTAAGAACTGCTCTCCTTCCTCATGCAGAGAGGGATGCATTTGGCTCAGTCCAATAGCTCCAGTGAGCTGCTAGATCATACACTTAACAGTATGTGGATTTTGGTAACAGGAAGTCTCACTGAGGACTGTCCCAATATACTCCTGTAGCCCATATTTGTATTTAATTGCTCTGCACTGTCAGAGCATCCTCTCATGGCATTTCCAGAGCAGAAGTCTAGAACAAATAGTAATTTCAGTTCCCAAATACCATACAAAAGCCTTTCTTAAGTGGTGAAACAGATGATGGAGAGAAGTCATCAGTTCACTTTCTTCTGGTCATACTACCCGGTGGAAAAATTTGACCTTATGAGTAGTGGTACAGATGCTGCTGAACCAGTGACCACCTAGGTATCACGAATCACTGAATATGCTGAGTTGGAAGGGACCCAGCAGGATCATCAAGTCCAAATCCTGGCCCTGCACAGGACCATCTCCAAGAGTCACATCATGTACCTGAAAGCATTGTCCAAATGCTTCTTGAACTCTGTCAGGCTGCTGCTGTGACCCCTTCCCTGGGAAGCCTGTTCAATACCCAACCACCCTCTGGGTGAAGAATCTTTCTCTAATATCCAGCTTAAACCTCCCCTGACACAACTTCAGTCCATTCCCTTGCTCCTGTCACTGGTCACCACAGAGAAGAGATCAGTGTTTGCCTCTCCTCTTCCCCTCATGAGGAAGTTGTAACTGCAGTGAGGTCTCCCCTCAATCTCCAGGCTGAACGGACCAAGTGCCCTCAGCCACTCATCACATGGCTTCCCCTCAAGGCCCTTCACCATCTTTGTTGCCCCCCTTTGGACACTCTCTAACAGTTTAATGACTTTCTAACATTGTGGCACCCAAAACTGCCCCCAGCACTCGAGGTGAGGCCACCCCAGTGCAGAGCAGAGCGGGACAATCCCCTCCCTTGCCCAGCTGGCGATGCTGTGCCTGATGCCCCCAGGACACACTTGGCCCTCCTGGCTGCCAGGGCACTGCAGATTCGTATCCAACTTGCCATTGACCTGGACCCCCAGGTTCCTTTACGTGGTGCTGCTTTCCAGCATCTCATTCCCTGCTCTGTCTGTACATCCAGGGTTGCTCCCTCCCAGGTGCAGAATCTGGAACTTTCGCTCATTGAACTTCATGTGGTTGGTGATTGCCCAGCCCTCTGATTTGTGGAGGTCTCTCTGCAGGGCCTCCCTACCCTGGAGGGAGACAGCAGCTCCTCCCAGTTTTATTTCATCTGTGAACTTGCTTAATATCTCTTCCAGTCCTTCCTCCAAGTCATTTATGAAGATGCTGAAGAGCACAGGGCTGAGGATGGAGCCCTGTGGAACCCCAGTAGTGACAGGTCACCAGTGTGATGTCACTCCATTCACTATAACCCTTTGTGTCCAACTCATGGGCCAGTTGCTCACTCATCCCATGCTGTGTTTATCCAGCTGTGTGCTGGACATTTTGTCCAGAAGGATCCTGTGAGAGACAGTATCAACAGCTGTGCTGAAATCCAAAAAGATGACATCAACTGGCTTCCCTTGGTCAGCTAGGTGGGTTACCTTGTCATCAAAGGAAATCAGGTTTGATAAGCAGGACTTTCCCCTCATGAAGCCGTGCTGGCTGTGACCAGTGACTGCATTGTCTTTCAGGTGTTTTTCAATACCTCCCAGAATAATCTTCTCCGTAACTTTACCAGGCACTGAAGTGAGACTGACAGGCCTGTAGAGTGTGGGGTCCTACTTCTTGCCCTTCTTGAAAACTGGAACAGCATTTATCAGTAGCTGGGACCTCTCCAGATTTCCAAGACTGCTCAAAAATCATTGAGAGTGGTTTTGCGATGACATCAGCCAGCTCTTTGAGGATTCTCAGGTAAATCCTATCAGGCCCTGTAGACTTGCAGGGATCCAGCTGGAGCAGCAGATCCCACACAATTTCAGGGTCAACAGTAAGTTGATCATTCTCGCAGTAACGATTCTCCAGCTCAGGACACTGAGAGCCTCTTGGTCCATCCATGCTGAGGACAGAGGCAAAGAATGTGTTAAACACCTGTGCCTTGTCTGTGTCCCTGTTTGTGAGATGACCATCCCTACCCTGTAATGAGCTGATGTTATTTTTGTACTGCCTATTGCCATTAATATATTTAAAAATCTCTTTTATTTTCCCCTACAGTTCTGGCCAGCTTCAACTCCAGTTGAGCCTGGCAATCAGCACGATTTTCAGTATAGTTATTTAGTAACACTAAAGTTGTCCTTTATTAAAATGATCACACCGGTTCTACATTGTTTATTATCCAACGAAAAGATGCTTTTACAAAGCCACATGAAACAGTATTTCATGCTGTAAAATACAGTTCATTAAATTGTATTCTCATAGAGTTTTTCACTGGTAGTACTTGTAAAGTAATTATTAAAGGAAAGTGAAATTATATTTCATATAATATGAAACTGTTATTAATCTTCTATATGTTTTGTTTTAGACAAGATTAGTTCATTAAACCCAACCTTATTAAAAAAATTATACTGGGATGGAGAAATTTATCGCATTTCACTTTTCATCAACAAGAGGTGCCTATAGTCTAGTGACCTAAGCTTGTTTATACAAGTCACAGCTCAATGTTTAATGCAGTAATACAACCACACTATGTAGTTCCACAACTGCTTTTAATAAAGCTCTGGCATAATTAGCTTCCATTAATTCGTTAATGAATTAGCTTTCATTAATATCTCACCTCTACAGTTACAGAGGTCACCTTCAGATTCAGACAGAGGAGTTCCTGGTGGTAATTCTAAGAGATGGGAACTGTCCTCTTTAATAGCTGTAAATGTTAATTCTGAAGTTTAGCAAATACTATTAAAATTTGAACAGTAATATCAAATTACTTTTTACCTGTCACTTTCCAAGCAGTGAATGTTCTCCTTACCATGATTGCAGCTGTGTCCATGATGCATTTAAAGCCATTCAGTTCCTTTTGGACTGCCGTGGTTTGCAAATATCATGGCCAAAATCTGTGCTAACCCTCTACAATGTAATTGTTTGTAGGTTTCTTGACAATAAAAATATCAGCACAGAGCCTAATGTGGCAAAAGTGAGAGGGAGCTGGATGTGGAGGTTGTGCTGCACAATTAGGTCTCACATGAGGAGGAGAGCTGCCTATTGGAATCACATGGAGACACAGCAGTACTGGGTTTTCCAGACAGAATTTTTAGGCAGACATGGGACTTGACTCCTCTGTTTCACATGCTTCCAGTTGCATGGTAGGCATCACTCATAAAATTTGTAGGCTCACTCAAAATTCTCTTTTTGCTCAAGGAAGAGCTGTGGAGTCACTCTCAGTGTAACAAGAGGTAAAGTGTTAAAAAAACCAAAAAAAATTAAGAAGGTTTTTAAAAATAATTTTTTCTAATGCCTGACCAATGCCTAATGTGCTTGGGCATTTTGATGAAAATCTACTAGGATTTTTGTGGCTGTAAAGAAGGAGGCTGAATGATGGACCTTCAAGGAGAAGAGGAGGCTCACAAGTTTATAAAATTGTTTCTTTTTAAAATACAATAACCATGGAAAAAGACCCCTTAAGATGGAAATGTGAGTTCTCTGTAAAGACTCTTCATGCTGATCAGCAGCGACAAGATGTAGAAAAATACCAGTGACAGAAAGATCGCTTCATTTGCTAATATAATAGTCTCCAAGAGAGGTGTTCATATAGCCAAAGAGATTACTCTCCTTGCCACTCATTACTGGTGGTTAGTGCAAGGGATGTCATGATCATGCAGGTAAATGAGGAAGCAGGTAACTAACCTACAGCACTTTGATGGCTGCCTATTGAATACTTGGCCTCCTGGGGAAGCAGCATAATACCCTGAGATGCAATGTAAAACATTTATAGCCTCCCTTTTAAAGGCTTCCAGAGGGGAAGTTTCATCTTTTCCATTTTGTTGCAGAGTGTTTTGCTGGAAGAAATACCCTGTGAGGAAAGGGGCAAGCAGAGAAAGTTAGCAGTAATTATCATGCTTTAGGGCTTTTTGTTAGCAACTTCCTTGGTCATTTCTACAAAATAAAATATTTCAAAGCAATAACATACGTAGAAACAGTCATTCCCATTTAAAACAGGAATAGATGAGTTTCAAACTGAGAAGTGCAACTATGAGACAGACAAAGCCTTGTGTTTCAAGTGTAGAGCCTAATGACATATTCTAACAAGCAGTTAGGATATCTGATATACCTTAGTAGTAATGAAAACATGACTTCATTTATTTGCCAGTAAACTCTGTACTTAAACAGTTAAATAACATATACACTGCATGGTTTTCCTCACTTGGTATGATATGGTCTGTGACATGTGACAGGATACACACTTTATTTAATTTTGTTAGGAAAAGTTAATCAAAACTAGTAACATAGTATAAAAGTAAAAAGCAGCCTAATAGAAAATTGAATTATTTACATTTAGTTCCACATCATAATCCAACCTCCTGAGGAAAGGATTTTATAACCTGTCCAAATTTGTGCTGAATTTTACCATCTGAAGACATATATTTAAAAGGAACAGTTTTAAAAGCGAAATCCCATTTTAATTGCATTTTAATCCACCCACAGAGATGCTGCATTTTATTGATTTGATTAGCTGAAGGCTATTCCTCTTGTGTACTCAGAAATGCAAATTTTTGAGTATCATCAGGCAATTTCACTTATGCAAGTCAAGTATGTAGAAACATACACTGAATAGAGCAAAATCCAGAAAATCCTTTCCCTGCCTCCAGCCTGTGCTCATTCTTTCTAACAAGTTATCATTACTCTGAGCCATGTTTGCACATCCTACCTCCTCAGGGAGAAGAAGGGTCACAACAAGGAGATGTTCTAAGTGCCACTTGTCTCCGTTTCATACCTGAAATCATTTTTAATGAGCACATTCCCTCGATTCAGGGCAATGCCCACCAGTTCGCATCCCTCTGAGCCAGAACACATGGGAGTCTTTAGTAAGGGTGTGTGCCTTCTGAGCAGACCAAAAACAGGCCACCAAAAAGAGGCCTGCAAAAAGAGGCTTGCAAAAGATCCCATGATAAATTGCTAGCTGAAGTGAGTTGCATTTGAAACATGAGCTGCTGTGCTTCATTATTCTGCTTGCCGCATTTGTATGGGAAAGTTCAGTAAACTAAGCTATAAAAATTTATGACCAGTTTGAATGTGGACAAAAATAGTGAGTTCATGTGTTTCCTGATGCAGATGGTGATGGACAGTAAGAGCATATAGTAGTACTCCCAAGTACAGAAACCCACAGAGCTTTATTTAGTGTGACCTGTCGCTGTGCCCCTACACATTTCTAACAAGGCAGCAACATTGGCTGGTACACTGCACAGTGAACTGCTTCAGCTTAAAAAATAGCATAGAGGGCATTTCTTATATGCATGAACATAAACTATGGTACTAGGTGCTGCAGGGAATTGAAGTTAGAAAAGAAGTTAGGAAAATTCAAGTTAGTTTTGTTGAGAAAACTCAACAAAGATTTAACTCTGTTCTCCCTGTAACGTAGGCTGGAGTTCCCCACAGTTCCCCATCCACTCTTTACTTCTATGTCCTTTTATACCCAGAAACCCACCTTTAATTTTCTCCACAAGTCAGACAGCACAACAGTGGGAAGCCTTGATCCCAGTCCAGGGGAGCCCTGCTGCCAGTGACGCAGTGGAGCCGGAGCGGTGCTGGTGCAACGGCGGGAGATTTCCTGTGCAATATTAGGCTCACTCTTTTGAAACCACATGGAGCCAATTAGCCCTGTAGCATGGATTTTCCCTTTATGTCCTCTAACTCTCCTCTACTCATCCCAGGAGTGAGGTGAGTCTGCTGCTGCAGCATAAAGCCCATACTTTGTGTTTCTCAGAAAAAAAAAAACAAAACAAAACCTAATTTTATCTTTCATGAAGTCATGTAAGTTTTACTATCACTACTTACATTAGGCCAATGCAGTAGTCTTCAAAATAAAGTATAAACCTCCCTTCCTGATGACATTGCTCATTTCCCCCCAGTGACAGAAATGTTCAAGGAAAGATTTGCTGTGGTGACAGAGCAGGACATGGTACAGGAAAGCCATCTATTAGGTAGTGCTTCTGTTCTATCTCAGACTAAATAAATCTAGCAGAGACGCAAACAAACATGGTTTTATCCTACCCATGCTTCTAACTGAAGAAATGGACTTTGGAGACCTTACGTGTCTCTGAACTCAGTCATTTTCAATAAAAAGTGTCATGGCAGTAGAGGAAATTGAGAGCATCTCAGGGTAGCCCTGGGCCTTGCTTCCTGCACTACTCTTCTGCTGGGTGATGAGTTCCCTTCCACCGGTTATTTTGACCATATTTTGATATGAATCCATTTTACATAAGGTAAAGTACTATATTCCCCCAAAAAACCCGTAAGAGTAGCAAAGCTAGTTTTGTTTGATACTGGTGTGAGAGGAATCACAAACTCAGATTCATAATGAGAAATTTATTGCTGCCTGAAAATTGTTCACTCTCTCCTCAGTCTGAGGACAATCTAGTTATCCTGTTCCTTTGGTTTTATGAACAGCCTATCATTTTGAAGACTAACTAAATAAAATATCATAGCAAACATAAAGCAACCATAGGGTAAAACTTACAATATAACTAACAAAAGTCTGAAAAAATCTTAGTAAAAAAAAAAAAAAAAAGCCATTGCTGGGAATTCAATAATATGGATTTAAAAAATCGATCCTTCTAAATTTGAAGATATTAGTGCATATGCAATAATTTTCCTACAATCTTTAAATCATTAATGTATTAAGTTTTAGGGTGGAGATGTTAAAGGAGAGTAGACCTGAGAGAGTTCTTTGGATTGCTCTGGGAATTTGAGAGAGAGCTTCTGAACTCCTCTGGGAGCCTAATGCTCTGTAATAAATGTAATTCCTGAATTATTAATCAAAAGACCATATACTCTCATAAATTATAAGCAACAGCTGAGGAAGTGACTGGAAGACTATTTCCTAGGACACCAGGAAAGTGATGCCCAGAATTTCATTGTTTGAACAGAGATAGATATAGCTGCTCTGATTCAGTAGCCTTAGGACAATTTACTCAACTCCAAGTGCTTTCCTGCACTCAGATAGGCTGTATCCTCTATATGCATGCTCAGAGATGGACGAAGGGTAGCAAACACCACCCTGTCTGATTTTTTTAGCCAAAGAGTGACATTTGGAACAAGAAGCCTGCTCCACAATGCCGGGAGGCATTGCACTGAAGCAAGGCACAGCTAACAGGCCATGCCAAGCAGGGCAGTGCTTCCCAGCAGGTTCCTCCAGTGCTGCTGCAGATGGCTGGGGTGTGAGCCATCAGCCCAGCAAGGCAAGCTCCTGTGGGGCCTTGCCAGAGCACCTGCAGGAAGTCAGCAAAATCCAGGAACAACTGCTTTGCCCAAATCTGTTGATGGGTAGGATGTTATCCAAAGGGAAGCAACAGCTTCCAGCCTTGACTTTGGTTCTTCACTTACTTTTTCTCTCCTTTGAGCACTCTCCAGCTGTAACTGAGAAATCGCTATCAAGAAATTGCTACCTAGAGAGACAGGGGCCTGGCTGCCATGTTAAGGAAAAACGTCAAATCCTGAATGTAGTGCCTCTTTCTGCAGATATTGAGAAATATCTAAAGTCATTACTGTGGTCCTGATAAACATTTCAACACTTTACTTGTGTTTCAAAGATAGGAATAGAAGAACTGGGGCTTGTACTGATACACAAAAGAAATGAAGAAATGTGGGATAATAGAAACCAGATCAGTCTCCAGAAGGCAAGGAAGCAGTGATTTTTACTTGACTTGTGATTGTGCAGAGGTATAAGGTGTTGTTTCTGACATCTAAAAAAGCAGAGCAGAAGATCAGAACAAACATGCCAAGTTACAGTATCCTTATGAGGAGCTGCACACATTGTTGGAGATGTGTATAACCAATTTCTTACAGCAACTAAGTGGTGGGAAAGAGGTGACCAAAGGCAGCAAAGCCTTGATTATTCTCTCTAGAAAATAATTGGCTATGATACTAGAAGAAATGTATCACAGGAAGGAATGGTGAAGAGCTGTTAGTTGCCTGAATAATTATTTTAATAATAAACAAATTCAGGTAGATTATTCTGAAAATCCAGCACAGCTGCCTAGAAGTATCCCATTGCCAGTCAAAAAATGAAAAGGCAATTTCTACTCTGTTTCTGTCACTCTCTTTGAAATTATTTTCCATGCCTTTCTATGCAGACAGAGATGGGAGGTGAGACCTAATATTCCCTCAACCACTTGTGTTGTCTTTGTTATCCTCTGGCTATTCTATTATTTCCCATCATATCAGCAGGGTTGCACAGCTTCTGAGGACTTCTCTGAGCATCTGAACTATTTCTCTCTGTGGCTACATGTTCACTGCTAAAGATTTTTGTCCAGGAGAGCAGTGCTTGTTCTCAGGCCAGACCAGGTTACGGGGTGGCTGGTGTCCTGACTGTTAGGGACTGGCTGCAGCTAGAACAGTGACCGTGCCCACTCTGCACACCCATTTCACCTAGTCTTCCCTGGGTGGCCCACTAGGACTGAGTCCTAACAGCTGCTTTTCAATGGAAAACACCTGAAATATGGCAACACCAAGTTTTGTGATCACTGGTCCAAGCACAAGCAGTAGGTTCAAGTCCGGACCATCTGTTTATTAATCAGGGAAGCGGACAGATGGAGCGACCAGCAATTGCTCTCTGGATATAATGCAGTAGCAGGAGAAGAGCTGAGGAGGAAGCAGCTGCTGACCATGTCTCATTCCCCTGTTTTGGAACAGCACCACAGTGCCCGGCTTTTTTAATACAGCCTTTCTGCAAACATGGATCTCTTCATCACATAAATGGAAAATAGTGCTTGACGTACAGCCAGCCCCCTCATAAAAACAAGCTGCTTGTGCCCATGGCTATATATATACACACACACAGAGAATCTCTATATCTCTGTATCTATAGATATACATCTCTGGAATTAAATTTTCCATGCTTCTGTCCTGTCTGGGTGTCCTTTGGTACCATACTATGATGATTTCCACATCAGCAGCAACTGCTGCAGTGCATGGGAAAGGTAAGTGTAAACATGGTGCCAATGGTATGTGTTACACTTCCCAGATGTGGAAAGGGCGTTGACCAGCATTCCCAGTGCTGGCTGGGATGATGTTACAAGACTATCATACATGAATGGAGCCAAACTTGGTGTGATTTACACCCAAATGCTCTGGCCTGGAGTAGACTGTGGAATGAAATGGTCTATTCATGGGTTTTCTTTAAGTGAGAACTAACTTTTTTGATTCAGAAATTAGCTCAAAATTAAAAGAAGATGCAAACCCCGAAATCCTAGTTTATATGTAGTGTCGCTGCAGGCACCCAGAAATGAACTGAGGAGCTAAGTGATTTGACAGCTCAGCATTCTTCACATGCCTCTCCATCTTCAGCCCACTTTGAAGCAGAGAGGTGGTCACTCAGAGTGACTGAGGAGGGCAGGTTTTGGGTGCAGAAACCCCAGCTACATCAGCTTCTGAATCTGAATGCCAGAGTTCGTTTCAGTGCTTCACAAATGACACACATGTGACATACACTAAAAATTATTGATGGTCTCAGTGAGGCAGGGAAGCCTGAAAGGCAAGCCTTGACTCCTTCAATGCATAAAATCAACACAGGTTTGGTCTGCTTCTGGCAGGGGAGGAAGGGGAAGTTTCTCCATCTAATGGTGCTCCTGCTGTTCCTGGTAGGACAATTCCTCCTGAGTCGGTATCCAAAATACAGAAGCATAATTCTCAATTCTCTATGCTGTGCTAAGGAGCAGTACTTCTGGTACAAAAATCATGAAATGCACTGTCCCAGAGCAGAAGACATCCATACCATGTCCCAGGACATACTGGCTCTGAATCCCAGTGTACAGTAGAGAGCACAAGTGCTCAAGAGGTTCAGAGAGACTTGGAAAGGGATACAAAATCCCTGGGACCATGAAAGCATAGACATGAGCTGGCCTGGTGCCATGGCTGATAGAGATCTGGGTACTCTCCCTAGGCTTTCCCACTAATTGTGTGCAAACCCCATCATGCTGGGTGTTCACCACTTCCATACAGAGCTCAGAGCCTCACCCATGCTCCAGCCTCTGCCTCTGCAGAAGAGGTGGGAGCTAACCAGGGCTGGGGCTGAGTACCGTGCCTGCAGCCACCTGCTAGGAAGGAAGGTCTGTGGTTTGAAGCTACATTTTTCTCCACAGGCTTTTTTCTGAGACAGGCATGTGAGCTCCAAAAAGTGGAGGTGCTCTCCTTCCCTGTTTTCTTATCGGGAAGGTTTGGTGCTCAGTAGGTAAGCTGTTTTCGAAAATAACTGTGAAGCACTTCACTTTCCTCCTGCAGTCAAGCAAGGAGGCAGTTATTTAGTTCTGCTTCTAGGACCAGGAGTTTTGGATCCTTCTCTGTGTTCCTCAATTAGGTAGAGATTTTGACCACTTCAAACCAATTTCTTCTTTCTTAGCCAGTAAGAAAGAGATTTTTTTCCCTTCCCTAGTGCTCCTCTGTGTTTGTGGCGGCTTAAGTCCCAGGTTACACTCTTCAAAACACATAAGGGGAAAAAAATCACCCTCTTAAAAAAAATTTCCACTTTGCACCAGAAAGACAATATTTTAACATTAAGCTATGCAGCATCTTCTTAAGTTTAGTTCATCAAATGATTCGAAAAATGAAAAAGTGTATGGTCTTTTTTTCCTTTTTTTTACAAACAAAAAATAGATTGATTTAATTGCAAAATGAAATACAAGAATAAAACAATGATAGCATTCTAATTCAGACTAGCATTCACATTTAAATATATGCAATATTTAATTACCTTTTTTTTATTTGACAAAAAAAGATGGTATCCATCTGCTATTTTGTTTACTTTTTAATGTAGTAGAAGTAACAGCTACCTTCAAAGAAATGAAGTCATGTCCATCAATAATTCACTTTCAATGGCTATAGTATTTAAAGATAATCATCCACTGGGCCATTTTTTAGCCCTGACAGAGTGAATACAGTGTCAGATATCATTGAAAGGCCTGGAGGATTAAGGCACCAACCCTGCAAACTCTGACACGCTTGCCAGTCAAACTGGTCTCCAGGACATAGTTAAACCCGGTCATAGCCCCTTGCTTGAAGTAAATGCATTTAAGTCTGTTCATCCTTTGGATCATTGCCACTCTGGCTGCAGGGAAAGTGTAAGGGTGAGCTCAGCACTGTAAGAAGAAGTTTATGTAAATGTTATATACCTTTTTCTTTGATACATCATATAACAGATACAGTCTGTATCATTTGTCTATAAAACTGTAATTATATACTCTGTTAAATACTGTAAAAACTAGAAGTAAAAAAAAAAAATCAGACTGACTGAATCTTTCAATGAGGTTAGGAATTCAGTAAGCAGACACCTCTCAGCAATTATTTTGAATCCTTTAGTTATGTACAAGAAAGAAAAAACTTCCTTCAGATCCTTGAATCATATTTGCTTATATAAAAACTCTCCACTTCTTTTCTGGTTTAGAGAATGCCATAAAATCAGATCATGCTGCTATAGCATCAGGATGCATTTTATTCATATAATACCTATGATGTCCCTGATTTTCTGTGCATCCAAGGATATAAAAAAACCCAACTCACCAACACTGTTTTTTCCCTAACTTAGCACCTTGTCATACTGGGCTAACTGGTAATATATTATGATTAGAAGCACTGATGCTAAAGGAGGAGAAAAGTGAAAGACTGAATATTAAATCTGATCCACATGTCCAGGTCAATGTTGCTGCCTCATGTAGCAAATGCTCTTTTATTGGCATTACCCACCCCTTTCTCTGGTCTGCCATATTGAACCACGCCCTGGTTGACAAGTGTACATGTCTCATTTAACATTTCTTGTCCTGCAGCAGCAAACAGGACAATAATTGGGTCAGACTGTGTTTAGAGTGAAGCCCCTTTACTGCCCAGGCTTGGCCAATGACTCCTTCAAGCTGCCCATGCTCCTGAGGGGAGCAAACAGCTTGGCAGCAGCAGCGTCATTCCTGACCCAGTGCCCAAGCTCTCATCTCCTGCCCAGGTGGTGCTGCCCCGCTGTGCCCTGTGGAGCCATCTCCCAGCCCCCCCTGGCCACAGCATGGCTTTATCTTCCCTTGCAGCCACCGGCTCCCTGCTCCCTGGAGGGCAGGAAGTTCCTGCCAGCAGCACAACAGCCATTCTATTGCCACATCAATGTCATGAGCTGCTGGAACAGAGCCATGGAAACTTCTTCTAAATGGAAAATTAAACTTCTCTTTTGAGCAAACTGCGGAAAACTATTTATGTACTTTGCTGCAGCGGTGTGTGTAGAGCAAACTGTGGCCCTCAGTGATGCACTGTGCAAGTAGAGCAAGCCTGAATGCCTCTAGCCGAGGCTCAAAGAGGCTGGGCTTTTCTTGCTCAGGTTATACATAACTTAAACTCATCCATTTAATTATCAAAAGATTCATACTTAGTCCTAGAAAATCCCTTCTACCCTGGAAGTAAGATCTTAGTAAGTTTTTCCTCTTGCTGATTTTCACACTCTTCCCAGAGTAAAGAATCTGGTTTCTCTTTTTCCAATAGATCTAATTTGCATTTATCTTACAGCTACAACTTCTCTTATACTATAAGCATTTGTTTCTTCCTTACAAAGTACAGAATCTGGGAGCTTTGCTGGAGCTGAAAAAAAGTATGGGTAGTATCTAATATTCAAGAAGAACTGAAAAGAGAGAGAGGGAACATTTGTTCTCATTAATTTTTTGTAGAAAGTCCATAATGGCAGATTATGACAGAATGTCCAGTATTATGATCTAATAAAACCCAGCCTGTTACTACATGACTGTTGTTGAAGGCAATTAATGTGCTGGATACCTTCTTATATTTTAAATAAGTGAGCTTATTAATTAAATATAAAGAAATTTGTGTGCACTATAACTGGCTTGAGTGTCATTGTTTTGCCATAAAACCCAAAAATACCTTAAATCAGTGAATAAAATGCTGAGAATTAATATAAATCCTAAGTTTTTACCAGGAAAGTAGAAGCAGCAGTTAGTTCTATCTGGTTCTAGAAAGTGGCATATCCATGTGTTGCAGCACTTCAGAGGTCCTGTTTCCAGAGGCTGTCTCCCAGGTGGACTCTCTGCTGTCTAACAGTGCAGCTGAGCATTGCAGCCTTTTTATCATCGGGGGAACTAATCTGGGTATTTCATTGGGGGAAATGGAGCCAGGGAGAATTAGTTTATAGGCATGTAATACCTTTGAGATCTCTACCCTTTTGGTCAAATATAGCTGAAATTAGCTGACAAATGAGCAATTGTAAAGCAAGACCTGAAAAACAGATCATGTAAGCCCAACTTCTTTTGGACAGTAGGCTATGGAGGCAGAATGGACCAATGCAGTTCTTCTCCTCTCTTGCACACTTAGGAAGCAAACCCACACTAACAAGTAAGTTCACAAAAAACAGCTGGTATATCTTACAGAGGGCGTCAAGGAAAAAAAGCATACTCAAATGATATAAAATTTGCAAAATACTATCCCTTACTGTCACTTTTTAACCACATGGCATTTTAGCCAAATGGCATTATTTTTAATGACAGAAACACAGATTTCAGGACAGAAGAGGAAATCCTTCAATAAAGGAAAAGTTTGAAAGGCCAAGATGCTGCTACTCTGCTTCTATGTCAGAAGGAAAAACTTCAGTAGAAAAACAGTAAGTTAAATTTATCTTTGGTGCAGCTCTCAGGTAATTTCATCAGCCTCGATTGAATGGTATCTATCACCCAGGAATGTTTTCTATTTTTGGTGAAAGTGCAGAATACAGAGAGATTTGCTGTCTCTGCCTCTGGGTTCTCACTCTGGAGCTCAATTTATTCACCAGTTTAAATCCATGCCTAATTGCGCCCAATGTCAGTTGTGCTTTCAAGTCTTTTGCTGAGACTGGACCACTGTCTGATTCAATTTTTGGTTAGGTGGCCATTTGTATATAGAGATTTGGCCAGTAGTAGATAGAGAATGAATATGTAGACTTAACAGCTGTTTTCGAACGTGTTTCCAAATTTGTAGCTTGGTTTACATGTCAAGCCATTGTCATATTGCTGTGCTGAGCAGAATCAGTACAGCGTGCTTTAAATATCTAGACTGAGACAACTACAGAAAGTGATCAGCAAATGGCACAGAGCAGATGTACAGTAGCTATAGAAACCACAGCTCACACAAAACAAATAAGCACGGGCTATTACCTACAATTTGGTTCACGTTCCTTCAACTGCACCATAACATCTATTGTAAGGAATCTTGTAGGGTGGGCTGAGAAAATAAGTTAAACGCAAATATTGCTGAACAAAGAATAAAGCCATTTCAAACTTAATGGTGCTATAAGGGTATTTAAACGTGCTAATAAAGAAAATAATGAGGGATGCTGTCAGTGCCAAAGAAAAACACTAGAGAAATTTAGCTACAGTGACCTGCCTGTGAAGCAGTACACATTACACCACACTGCTATAGAAAGACAGTGTCATAGTAGTTCCAGCATCAATTTTAAAAAAACTCGAACTATTAAGAAGTTTGTCACTATTTTTATTACTTGATGGTGTACAATATCATCCTTGAAGATTTTGGGTTTTCCCCAAAAAATGGGACTCTTGCTTCAAAAGTAGGTTTGAAATGAACATGGGATTGTAGCTGACAGCAGTGACCACAAGCTTCTTTGCCTGTTTCAGGGTCTCCAAGGGTATAGCAAGAAAATATCTGTCTTTTTTAAAGCAAGAAAAGTTTTTTAAAAAAGAAAAAATAAAAGAGAGAGAAGGAAATGTAGAAACAGACATCAGAAATAGTGAGGTATGTTTCTATCCTAAGGCACAAAGTAAGTTCTTACACCTCACCTCTTTGGGTTCTTTTGCTTTAATTGTAGATCCTGTGTGCTGATGCCCTGGAGAGCACTCTGATGTCAGAAAGGCACGTTCAGGCTCTAAGTCAGGATGCTGAGTTTGAAAAGAAGCATGAGAAAGCAAAGAGAATATTGGGGGATTAACTAGTTTCATAGCATCTGTGAAACATTTAGTTTGGAAAAGACCTTAGGGTCATCAAGTCCGACTGTTAACCCAGAACTGCCAAGTCCAGCACTAAACAATGTCCCTAAGTGCCATAAGGGTGCCTAAGAGCAGGGCACACCCAGCAGCTGACGTTTGAGTAGCAGCAAGTTCACCCCAGAGCTCTGTCTGTGCAGCTGTGTCAGTCATGGTGGGTGTGGAACTTAGACAAGCCGTGACTTTCTGCTGGGTGAATGCTGTTGCCCCCTGGTCAAACTGGCAGGGCTTCAGCACCCTTACTGCATGCTCTTCCACACAAGCTGCTGCCCAAACTGGCACGTCGTTCCCTGTTTGCCCACTCTGCTTGTGGTATTCCTGGTTGCTAGGGCTCCATTGCACTAGGTCATACACAAATGTATCAAAAAGGTACAATCCTTGGCCTTGAATTGTTGCAGTTTGAATAGACAAAAGGACTGCAGAAAGGAAGGGCTGCTGAGCATGTTTTACAAGTAAAAAACTGACATATGGGGAGATAAGACTTCAAGATACAGAACCTGCAAGTGCACTTAAAGGAGTATTCCTGCTCTTTCCAGCTCCAGAAGATATGTCCTCAGTCTGCCAATAGCCCGTATACTGAACTAAAAAGAATCAGTATTTTCCAGGTTTTGAGACCAAGGTCATTTCACAAGTATCCTGGGAACAGAGGTAGGATTGACCATTCAGTATAATGCGCTGTCAGTATGCAAAGTGCAAAGAAAAGAAATAATCTCCTTCAAGAAGAATGGGCCATTTTTTAATAAAATAATTTCCTGTAATAGCTGTTACCAACCTATCTTTTTGTTCTTTGGGGTATTCTGCAATAACAATCGCAAATGCTGTCTAAAGATTTGATTGGTATGTGGGAAACCGGTGTATGTCAAGTTAGAAGCAAGACGTAGGACATTTAGTTTCCCAAAGGATTATTGAATAATATTTCTCAAATACCTCATTCAATGCATGTAATGATATTTTTTCCATACATTATTCATTTTTCATTACTTTCACATCTTATAGAAGGAGAATTTTCCCCAAAAGTTTAAATAAAATATTTGCAATTTAGTTCATTTCATTATTCATTAAACTCTTTCTTTAGTTTTATTTTTCATAAGCACAGTTCATCAAAAACAAGTGTTTAAGCAGCAGATAGAGGGTGGTGATATAACTGACATAATATGGAACTAGAGAAAAAAATCCCACAATTTTATGTTTTACTATCTGGAAAGGGAATGACATGAGTTTCTCTGTGAACAAATATCAAGTTTGCTGTGGAAGGGAATGACAGAGAATGCTCCCAGGGCTGCCACTAGAAAGTAACCTTTTTCCATGAAAGGGAGTTTTATGTGCCTCTCCGACAGAGCAGGACATGCTGAACTATGCAGGCTTGCTAATCCTTTTAAAATTATTTGGTATTGGTTTTGTACCAGTCTGTATACATTTCCACTTAGTGGCTGGAAAAAGTCATTTGTGCGTTGTGAAGAAGCAGGAGACATCTGAGCACAGCCTGTCATCAGAATTTAATGAGATGATCCAGTCTGTGCATGTGCTTGTAACATCACAGCCATGATAATGAAAAGCATATGTCTAATGCTGTTTCTTTTTCTTCTTTCCTTGATAGATATAGGAGTTAAAAATGGGATAGATAAGCTAAGAAGAGGAAGGGAAAGAAAAGCTAGTAGCTTATCCCATGTTTCCTATTCTGTAATAAGGTGTCATTTTTAGGATATCTTGTCTCTGGTTAACTGAATGCATACTCTGAATAACTGACCTGCTGGGAATTTAACTAGCAAATTCCAAGCTTAAACTGCAGCTCTAAGCCCAATTTCCGTATTTTCCCAAGGGTGATCTGTCAGCTCCTACTCATTGGCACCTTTTACATTAAAAGTGTTCCATTAAGCCTAATGCATCTTCTCTCCCTGAAACATGTGTAATTGGTGTTGACTAGAACGTTCCACATAAAAACCTGTGGTGAAAAAATTAGAGGGAAATTATGTTAAAAAACAGACAGGAAATTTCTTAACCTATATTTCACATTATTTATTATGGAATATTGAAAATGTGCCAAGAGGCAAAACAATGATCCTTGTTGCCAGTCTGTACAGAAGCCTCCGGAGTAGGAATCAGAGGGTCATCCAGCCCCCCTGCTCAAGCAGGGTCACCTAGAACAGGTTTGCACAGGGCCGTGTGCTGTCAGGTTTTGGGTACGTCCAAGGAGAGAGGCTCCATAATCCATCTAAAAAAATCATTTCAGTGTCTGACCATCCTCACAGTAAAAAACCCCCTTTTTCTTACACTTAAATAGAATTGCCCATATTTGAGTTTATGCTCATTGTCTGTCCTGTCCTGGACACTGCTGAAAAAACCCATCATTCTTAATGCCTCCTATAAGGTATTTATGCACAGTGTCAAGATCCCCTTGAGCCTTTTCTTCTCCAGGCTGAACAGGCTCAGCTCTCTTATCCTCTCTTTGCATGTCAGATGCTCCAGGCCCTTCCCCATCTTCATGGCCCTTCTTTGTCTTATCTCCAGTACATCCCTGAATTGTGCTGAGGAGCCCAGAACCCGACCCAGCTCTCCAGATGTGTCTCACTATTGAAAATGCTTCTTCCCAAACAGGCTGATGAACAGGGAAAACCATTCCAGTCATTTGAAGATGCTCTTGGGACGTGAGCCAAGAACTTCCAGGCCCAAGAACTTCCTCTGCCTCACTCGTAAGGAATGGCTTTAAGCTGCTATTGGAGCTGTTTGTGTTCATGCAGGCTATTTTCACAGGTCTCCTGTCTCCCAAATGAACAAATCCATCATTCTCCTTTCACTAATTCTTCTACAGTTGTATCAAGATCCTTTAAACTCCCATTATTCTTCTCAGAAGAGCCATGAGCATGTCCATTTACACCCTTTAGATTCTGTCTGACTTTGTAGAAGGTTGTTGGCAGGTGATTGTTCCAACATTTGTGTTTTGTGTCTATTTAGAAATGAGAGAGAACTAATGAGTTTCTATTCACTTAGGAGTAAAGTATCTCAGAGTTCAGCTGTACCTGCTTTTTACTCCTTATTTTAGCCCCAAACTCAGTTGCAATCAAGGTAACTTTTTGTCATGGGTTAGCAAGCATAGTCCCGGAAGTGATGTTCTTGCTAAGGGGTGCTTACAGCTTCCTCTGTGATCTGACAGAACCTATCAGCAGGCCAGTTTGAATATGGACAATTCTTTGAGCCACTTAAAGTTGTGACCGCCTCTGTGATCCACACTTAAGAATAGACAAACTCCCCCACACAGCTCTGTCTCATTTCGGGTGCTGGGACAGGTGGCTGCGGGGCCCGTGTGGGGGCCAGTGGGCCCGGCCAGGCCCTGCTCGGGCCAGGCTAGGCCAGGCCACGGCCATCCTGGAGCCGATGGGCCCTGTTCCACCCATGGAACCCCCCCACAGCCCTGCTGTGGGCAGACGGCCGGCTCCCCCTCCCAGCGGCCAAGATTCAGCTGAAGCTGCACCGCTGTCCGGAGAGATCATGTGACCAACAGTGATAAGCGAAATTCCAGCTGCAAGGCCGAGGTGAGATTAACCCTTTTAGTGCTGTGAAGAGCTGAAAACCTGAGGGAGAAGAGGAGATGCTTAAAGCTGAAATTCTGTTGTAAAGCTATGATATATCAGAGTACCCGTTGTAATTTCATGAAGGCATGGGGGGTGGAGCGTTCAACTTGTACTCGTGAGCAAAAGCACCTGCGCTGAGATAAGAAGATGCTGAAGCAGCTGTAATTTCGTGAGAAGTTTGAACAGGGAGAGATGGAAGGTATGAGGACTTTTGCTCCAAATGGAAAAGGAGAAAACCTCAGTTCCTAGAGATGCTCCCAGAGATAGTCCTAGAGATGAAGATGAGAAGGACCCTTTGCTCCCAGGGAAGGAGAAGGGCCTCTGTTCTTAGAGATGAAATGCTCCCAGAGATGGGTGAAGAGAACTTTTGTTTCAGAACGGCTCAACCTTAAAATTGTACCCCAGTAATTCAAGAGTGGACCCTTGAAAGCAGTTGTGGGAAAAGCTGCAAGTTGGGGGAAGGGACTCACATGCGAGCAGAGAGACTCCTCCAAATGGACTGAACAATATTTGGAAGTGGGCGGCTGTCTCGTTGTGATAATGTTTCATAGCATGGGCAAGAGAGACTCCTCTTCCTAAATGGACTGAACAAGGTTATTATGGAAGTGGTAAACAGACTGAACATCTCAAGGATTGTCTTTCCACATTGTCAGTGGGAGAAGGGAGAAAGGGGGGGGAGGAGAAGTGTTCTGAAGGTGTGGTATGATTTTTTTTTTTCCTCCTTTTAGGTCTGTTAATAAACTTCTTTATATTCTTTCAAGTTTGGTGCCTGCTTTGCATTTCTCCTAATTCTTATCTCACAGAAGGTAAACAGTAATGAGTATTTTTGACCAAACCACTACACTTTTTTTTCCTTTAAATGCTTTAAATAAAGAGTATCAGATAAGCACTGAAAAAGCCACAACCCCTCAGTGTGTGCAAGATAGAAGGCATCTATCCAATTAAAAAAAAAATCTGATTTTGTCCTCAGAGGATGTCATTTTCTCAGGAAAACATCATCTAACATGCCAGCTTGCTCAGGCATATTACCTATCATCACTATTATGCAATACTTTTGTTGTCCTACCTGACATTGAGTCTGGCAGAGAAAAGAAGTGGTTAATGAGCAGAGAGAAACCAATTCTAGTTTAAAATATTGCCTGTGAAAAAAATCAAATTAAAAAGGGGAATAAATTTTTATTTCCATGTTAATAGTTCTTTAAAAAATACAACCACGTAAAAATGTGGAAGTGAATATAAAATAGCAAAAATAAATTCGTTGACCCCATGTAGTTTTGTATGCCCATTAGTCCTGTGTAGGAAACTGGAAAGCTGGGATATTTATACACAGTGATAATTATTTCTTATCAGTTCAAACCCAAGTTATGTTTAAATATGGATTTTCTAGGATCTACTTTATAATACCTTCCTCCAAGAGCCTCAGGGAATAGAGGGCTTAATTAAGAGTGTTTTAGAAGTAGACTTCATAGTGATGTTCATTATGTTTACTTTAAGACCTTTAGCAATCATTTTACATGGAAATCTGCAAACGCTGGCCTACCAGAAAGGATGTCCACCATGTAAAGTTGTTCTTCATGTAACCTCAGACCTTTCTGTCATTGACTTCTTTGGCATTGTTTGCATTCTTAATACTTTAAATAATATAGAAGCAATTATTAACTCTGTGCAATAGTAGGAATTAATTTAGGGTTGATTTAAATGAGTTTATAAAGAGAATCATAGATTCCTGTTGCCTCCACTTTTTTTTTTTTTTTTTTTAAGTAGAAGCTAGCAGCAGTGCATATTTAACACTTAGTCTTATAAATTGTTCCATGGTGTTACCTTGGGACCTACTGATGGCAATAACATAGACATGGATATACAGGAAAAATGCATGTAAAGAAAAAATAGATTTCATGTACCTCTACACTTAGCTTAGATTTTCAGCCTTTTAAAGGAGAACTTGTTAATATTTTCCGGTTTATAAATGGTAGAAGAATGAAGTTCTGAAATCCATCTGAATATTTCTAGAAAATTCTAATGGTAATCTATTACTTAAAGAAAATATCAAGAAAGTACATGTCCGTGGAAAGAAATAGAATTTTTTTCCCAGAAATACAAATACTCAGTGTATCATCCTCATCTGCAGTTCACTTTGTTCTGTTTCTCACTAACTTGTATATCTTTGATCAAAAATGTATTGTTTAAACATATTTGCAGGCCAGAAAAATCTTCAATCCAGTGCGTTCTGTAATACATACCTTTCAGTCTGGCTTCCCAAGGGAATGCAGCTCACATGACCTTGTTCTCTGTCCATCCATCTATCATGTGACGACTACAAGACCATCTGACAGAAAGGCAAAATATCAATGACAAATCATTTCCTGCAAATTTCGTGACAGTCTGTGGCCAGGCAGATGAGAGAGATCTAAATAATGTCCTGTGCTGAGAGAAAGGTTGCAGAGGGAGCCTAACCTGGTCAGAACAATTTCCTCATGTGCACTGACTGGCTCAGGGGTCAGCACATGGGCTACTGTGACCCACACACTGCCCCTGGCCCAGCCATGGAGAGGGACACAACCAAGACATAGGCATATCATGGGTATGGAATGATGGGCCATTCAAACCCAAAGGAAGAGGTAAAATGGAGATAATACAGGGGAAGTTGGACAATAATACGAGGGGACAGCTGGTGGTTTATCGTGGCAAGGGGTATGGAAGGTGCTGGGTTACTGTTGGGAGGAAGTGAGGCAATGGAGAAAGAGTATCTCTGCCATGGCGTTTGTGCTAGTTTCATTTGTTCCAAAGAATTTTTTTGCAATTTGTTTGGTTGGAAAAATAATGGAAATTACTTTTATGTTTGCTGTTTTAATGTGACATTCTTGAGCATTTCACTGCAATAGAGGCAGAATGAAAAACTCAATATTGGATCTATTAGCATGAATTTTGCTGAAGTACTTGAAGGACTTGAAATGCTGAGATTGGAGTCAATATTAGATTCAAGCCTCTTGAGGGGAAGTAGAGCCATGTTTAAAAATGTATTTAATATTTTCTATTTGTTTATTTATTATATTGTAGTTTCTCAGTATTTTCTCCCACAGTTACTGTTAAAAAAACCCAACAAAACAAAAGCAAAACAAACAAAAAACCCTCCAAACAATAAAATTACATTTAGTATTATTTAGAAAAAGAAATGGGAATAAGATCTGTAGATAGTGTATCATTCTGGAACCTCAGTGAACAAAAAGATTTAATACTCCTATTAAAAACAGCAAATAAAGAGTGATTGAGTATATGAAGCCAAATAGCTTGTGTTCTGCTAAAGTATATCTTCCATCCAGGCATAATGTGAACTTATCTAAAAATTAAGAATCTTTTACCAACACTGGTAATTTGTTTCTCATTGATTACAAATAATGAATGTTCTTCATTTTTCATTTGTATTTAACAAGCTTGAGCTTACAGCCATTAGTTCTTCTTAGAATCATAGAATCACAGAATCATTTAGACTGGAAAAGACCTTCAAGATCATCAGGTCCAACTGTTAACCCGAAATTGACAAGGCCACCACTACACCCTGTCCTTAAGTGTCATATCTACACATCTCTTGTATGGGTCATGGTGACACCACTTCCCTGGTCAGTCTCTTCCAAAGCTTGACCACCCTTTCAGAGAAGAAATTTTTCTTAATGTCTAATTTAAACATTTCCTGGCATAATTTGAGTAATTTCTTCTTGTTCTATCACTTGCTACTTGGCAGAAGAGACCAGTCTTCACCTGGCCTCACCCTCCTTTCAGGCATTTCTTAAGAGCATTAAGGTCTTCCCTGAGCCTCCTTTTCTCCAGGCTGAACAACCCCCAGCTACCTCAGCCACTCCTCGCAGGACTTGTGCTCCAGACCCTTAGCAGCTTTTTTGCCCTTCTCTGGACTCACTCCAGCCCCTCAGTATCTTTTTTGTAGTGAGGGGCCCAGAACTGGACACAGGACTCAAGCTGCAGCCTCACCAGTGCTGAGTACAGGGGAATAATCACGGCCCTGGTTCTGCTGGCCACACTATTGCTGATACAGGCCAGGGTGCCATTTGCCTTCTGGGCCACCTGGGCACACTACTGGGTCATGTTCAGCTGCTGTCACAAGCTCCTCCAGGTCCTTTTGCACTGGGCAGCTTTCTAGCCACTCTTCCCCCAGCCAGTAGTGCTGCAGGGAGTTGTTGTGACTCAGGGGAAGGACCCAGCACCTGACTTTGTTCAACCTCATGTAATTGGCCCCATCTCTCCAGCCAGTCCAGATCCCTGTGTAGAGACTTCCTGCCCTACAGCAGATCAATACTCGTGCCCACCTTGGTTTCAATGGCAAACTGATTGAGGGTGCCCTCAATCAACTCATCCAGATCATTGGCAAAGATATTAAACAGGGCTTGGCCTGGTACTGAGCCGTGGAAAACACCACTTGTGACTGGATACCAGGTGGGTGTAACTCCATTCACGTCCACTCTGGGCTCAGCCAAACACAGGTGGTAAACACAAGCAGGCACCTGCTCATACCAGACACACTTATATGAATTATCTCACTGACTTCAGCGTACATAAGTAAATGTACTCTGCTTCAGAGGAACCCTCAGTGAGAGTAAAGGTGAACATGAGATCTGGGAAAGTGAAATTCCATCCTTGCTGATATTTGAAAAAGCTACAAATTCATCAGGCTTGAAATAAGATTGTGTTTTGAAGTATTTTTAAGCACCTGGTAGCACTTGTGTTACAGAAAGCCTGTCAGCCTTTTCAACATGAAACTATAAACACTTGATAAGATCTAGGAACTCACACAGTGTACACAGTGTCAAGATGACAAAGCTGGCTAGTTGTTTTTTGGTTAGTTTTGGTTTTTTTCCTTTCTGAGCTGCTCCACAAGCAGTTGTCTTTCTATAAAAGAAGAATGGGGACATATAATTTCTTTCATTATGACAGGCAAACTAATCCTCAAAATGTCTAATTATGTTAAAAACTGTATTTAATAACCATTGTGCTGTAGCTTAAATGAATCCTGTGCTACATACTGGTTTTGACTGTGCAGTTCTCCTCTTTAATTTAATGTTCTTAAATGCTTTAAAACAACGTGGGTTTTTTTCTCTCTCTCCTTGAGATATAATTTGGTATCTGAAAAACTTGAACACTAGGTGATTTCTAAGTGGCATCTCCTTGCCCGCTGGCAGCTCTCCTGGCAGGTCTCCTCTAGGTGCTCATCTCCACTCTTGCTCCATCCCCTGTTGCTGCCCAGTGCCCAAAGTGCCCTTGAGCCTTAGCCCTAGCAATGCTGAGGCCCTGGCAGAGGCAACAGCAAATGTGCAGAAGCTTTACAACTTAACCAGTGTGCAACATTTGCATCTGACAAACACGCTCCAGTCAGCACTTATCACTCACAGGAACAACCAGTAGGGATCTTGGGCAGGTTATGATGAAAGCCGTAGCTCTAGGGAAATAGCATGGCAAAAGGTCTTCTCCTTCTCCTTGTCATCCTCAGCCTTGATACTGGCTGCATAAGAGACAGTCCCCACAGGGGACAATCAGCTAAAACCTTACCACTGCTCTTCATGGTTGGGTCTTGGGAAGATTTTTTTCTGTTCCTTTCTTTTCTCTCTTCGGTTTTGTTTCTTTTTTCTTTCGTTTTTCCCACAACTTGATTTGTACCTTTAAAATCAATATATCACATAAGCTTCAGATACTCCTAATCAATCATTGTGCATGTGGACCAGTCTCAGCATCCTCTGTGGAGCTATTTCTCCCACTATCTGTCTTCAATAGCAGACATAAATGAATGCCAAGAGTGTTACAACAGATAAGTCCGTAGCAATCCAGAATACCTTCCTTGACCAAGTAACTTGTGATTTAGGAACTTTCCTGACCCAGAAATTCTCAAGTAAAATATTTGCAATTAGGAGTCCTTGTTGGAATTTTCTAACACAAATGTCTTCTGTGCTTTATAGACCCATGCAACATTTTAGCACCTCCAACACACACTGGCAGGGACTTCCATGTCCTTCTGCACTGTGTGTGTGACTCCTTTCTAATCCATTTCAACCTGCAATTTTCTGGTTCTAACTAGTACCTCTCATTCTTTTATTAGAAGGAGCTATAAACAGTTTCCAGCCTTCTCCTCGCCACTGCATGCTTCACCATGACCTCCTGGCTGGTTTATTTTTCAGGCTGTAAAGTCCCACTCATGTAAGGTTCATGGCTCATGAAAGAAGGAGAGGAGTGAAAGAGTTCTGCTCAAGTCACACCATTAATGAGCACGTTTCTGAAAGGCTGGGAAATTCCATGAACAGAACAATGTTCAGTCTATCCCAGAACAGTGCAGGACCATAAAAACCAGCATGATGAATGTCATACCACTATGCACAGAACAGTGAGTAGATGTACATGAGCTTTCAAGGGAATGCACGTGGTGGGATTTAAATGTTCATCATCTGCTTTCCCAACTTATTGAGAAAACCAGTTTCATTTCCAAGAATAAGGAATAAGGTACTAGAAATTATATTTGATTAACAAAGACCTCTATAAGCAGCCTCTTCTGGCTAAAAATTCAGTGACTACAAACATTATTCTTCCAAATATGTAAATTGCTCATGTTTGGGTTACGAGACAGGCACAAGATTGAGACCACTGGTGTGAGCATCTGCACATGCAAATTCTTGATATGCATCTGTAAAAGAGACAACGTACACAGAATTCTCATCATGATGAAGAGACCTTGCCTAGACAGGAACGGAAGATTGCCCATGTCAGAAGACTCTTACTTGCACACAGTTCCAAACTGAAAAATGTTTTATATTTTCATGTGTAGTCACACAAAGAACTCTAAACAACCCAAAATCTCCAACAAGAGAGACAGATCTTCCCCTTGAAAAAGAAAAGAGACATAGGAAAAAAATTAATTATAAAGAGATTGTAAAGTGTAATTTTTGTTATGGCATAGGGGTTGAACAATAAAAGGTGATTATCTTACATCTTAACATCTCATAATTGCATCTCAGATGTTGCAGGTGTGGGACTTAAACAACAGATGAGTTAAAATGCAAGTTTTGCTTCTAATTTGCCTTCTTTTAATTTTTTAAACCTGCTTTGTAGCAGCTCTTAAATCTATATTTCTGGTTTAATTAGGAAAAGGCATACTGTATCACCTTCTATGTGATGGCATGGAAATTAATTTTACAAACTCTAGTTTTAAGTAGTTATGTTAAGTTTGTACCAATTTAATGAATAAAAATAGCATATGCTGCATAGTGAACTCTGCATACTGGCAAAAGAATTGAAATAGGCAAAGAAACATTTACTGTCATTTAGTCTTGTCAAAGCAGAATGGATTAAAATCTTGTTCGAAGAAGGTCAACCCAGCCACCAGTGCCTCTCAGAATCTGGCCCTTACACTTCTGCCAAGTCGATAGATATTTCAGTCAAGGGGATTTACACACTGAGGAGCAGTTGAATAAAAATATTCCCTCTTGGTCTAAGTTGTGCGGTAAACAGATCCCAGGAGTACTCATGCACTTAAAAATTAGTGTTCTAGGCAGATCCCACAAGCAACAAGAAAATGGAAATTGTTTAGTTATGATAATGCAGCACAAACTTTTGCTACATGATGGACTAATGCTTCCATATCCACTCACCTCCTACACTGTCACAGATCCTCGGCTGGCTCTGATTTTCATTCTGAGTTATGTATCCAGACCATCAAAAAAACAGCTCATCCTACATGTCTTAACTGACATGCAAACCAACTATCACCAAGCTACAAATTAACCTCTTTCTTGGTTTGTCCTCTGTGGGCTTCCCAAATGGAGTCAGACAGCTGGAGGACAAATGGCAAACCTGGAAGTATATTCCACTGTGAGTCATTGCTCAGGTAACAGGTTTCTACCTGGAATGAGCACCCAACAGTCACAAGCACCCTGTCTTTTCTGTTCTGAGAGGGCTGCATGCAGTGCTGTTCACAGGCTTGAGGTTCTGTCCTTTCAACAAATGGAGGCTACAGCTGTTCAAGAACAGTGGAGAAAACAAAACAGCCATTGTAAAAACCTGAGAGCCAACAGTTTATATGAGCAATGGCTTAAGTCACTCAGATGCTTTTGCATGCATTTCTAATGCAGTCATTACCATAATAGCAACAAAACAATTCATTTTCTTCCTTTCATTTTACTGTTATGGTAATCATTTGTATAAAATAGGAGTTACATCAGCTGGTTTCATGTAGGATATTACCCCTCTTTACAAATGTTACCTATATTGGGCAAACAAGATCTGTAATTCAGAAATGATTGATCTCCAGAGGGTCTCTTCTCCAACCACAACATTACTACACACAGAGAAACACAACCTAGCTATTTTTTGCAATAAGAAGCTGTACGCTATGGCAGATCAGCTCAACATGCATTAACTGAAACCCCTAAGAACACATTTTCTAGGGTTTCCCCAGGATAAACTTTTTGAACCAGTACTGCATGCCCAGGTCAACTCTTTCTGATTCTTCTATAGGAAAACTATTTACCTACCAAGACTGGATGCATGCCTAGTGAGAAAGGAAGGACATACTTTGTCTTGAAAATATATCTGAGCTCAGTGGAGGATCTCAGCAATGTCTCACACACCATTCCCACAGTTACCTAAGGACATCAGGCCTAGCTAAAAATATCAAGAAAGCAGTCCACAAATGATTGTTAAAATACCCCAAGAGAAACAGAATGGGAAGGTATTTCAAGTTAGTTGCCTTACAAATCTCTCCTCTGCTCATTCTACTCAATATTTTCATTTATACAGGGCTAAATGGTTAATGAGAAGTTATAGAGGTGACAAAAGTTGTGGAAGAGCAGGACAAATTTTGAAATGAACTGGTGATGTAGCTGTCCAGAATCAACAAGATTAATTTAGCCTGTCTTTGCCTCAAATGGATTGCGAAGGGTTTATTCCTGGCAAGCTATTACAGAACAAATCAATGGGGATAACAATCAGCTAGACAGCTGTGTGTTGGTGAAAGAGCCGGGTTTATAGGGGTCACAAAACCGGTATGGATGAAGCAATCTAGCTCTGCAGAAGGAAGACAATATTCATTTTGGAAAGCATTACAGAAATGGGGTGTGCAATAAGACAAAGACATTTCTTCTGTCATGCAGAGTGCCAGTGAGAGGTTTCCTCCAGCATTGCATCCTGGCCTGGATTCTTGAACATAAGGCAGAGAAAATGCAAGGAAATATGAGCAGTAAGAGCAGAAAGAGGTCTGAAAGAGAAAATCTGCAGAGGAAAAACAAAAGATTATGGTAGTTCAGTTTGGAGAGTGAGGACAGAGAAAAAAATTGAAATCTTGCATCATTATAAAGACTGCTACAAGTTCTTCTTGCTAACTTTACTGTATTCAGGGCAGATACTAGGGAAGAGTTCATAGTAGGGTAGCATGGTGACCACAGAAGTTTACTAACTCTGCATCAGTGCAGGAGTCACAGGTTATGTCAATATTAGCAATTAGCAATACTAGAACATAGACCTGGGCCCTCAGTCATCCTTCCTGTGAAACCATCAGCTTGCTGGGCCCGTAAGCACTCCCTGTACAGGCCTGGCGTTCACATGGGCCAGGGACTATTCCCAACAGACAGGCTTAATGGGAGCATTCTTGACAGCAAGATAGGAGAGCTTCAAAGTATATTTCCCTGGGCCATTTGGCCTCAGGGCCAGAGAACAGTGTCAGGCACATTTAATATTTCAGTACTGCAGTCAACCAGTAGAAGTCCATAGGAAGGCAAACCCACCTCCATAGAGGAGGGGTTAGGATATATTGTAATATCTTATCTAGTCCTATATGCATGCAGTTCTGTTTACTACTGACCTCTATTTACTACTGACCTTTGTTGAGAAATACAGAAAACGTTGTGCTACAGTACAATTCCTATAAGATCCATTCTCCAGAATCCTTATAAAGAGGTAATGAGGCTGACCTTCATACAAAAGAAAAATCAGTCTAATACAAATCAAGTCCACTATCTCAGCTGGAGATAAACAACTTTTATCAACCAGAAGATGCAGATGCTAGATTTATTGTTATATGCCATTACAGGAACAAGCAATACCAAATGATGCAAGGATATTGCCCTTTCATCATTTTGGAATTCAGTGGGGGATAGAGGCTCCACACTGCATCACAGCTCTCAAACAGCCTCTCAGCACCAGCTGTGGGCCCAACTTTATCACGCTTTACAAACAAAGACAATGCCTATAACACAGTCACTGCTCCAACTGTGCTGTGATTGATGGCAGCTTAGCTGCCATAGCAAGGAGCTCAGTGTGGGCTCCGTCTGCATAAGCACATAGTTGCCCTAGATGGATTCCTGCTGTTGAGGGGGCATTTAACCTAATCCTCACTCAGATAGGTCTTTGCTGCAACTCCAGGGTAGATACGGCAAAAGAGGCATCTCCGTTGGCCAGCTGAGCTACTGGAGACAGTCCCTGTGATTCCTACAGGGCTCAGCATCAAGAAGCATCTTTTATACATACACTGGGAAATATTTCAGCATGAAGTCAAGGTTTTATTGGGGTATACTCCTCGCTGTCACCACTCTTCCCTCACACACTGAAGTCCCACTTCATTTCTTCCCATCACATCTTGGCATCCTATTTTTTTGGGAGGCAGTTAAAAGAATGAGAATATGTAGTCACTCCAGTATCTGGTAGGTGGCACTGGGTGGCCTAGAAAGTGGAAGATAATGTTATGAATTTGTCCACTAATAATGAGCAAAAAATCTTCACTTTGCTGTGAGAAAAGGAGGGCTAAGTGGCATGGGCCAGCCCATCAAAACGGGGAAATCTTGTGGAAAGCGCATATTTCCCTGTTCTTATTTTCTTGCCCCTACTCCTTTCCATATTCATAGACAGACTCAGTTTAGGCACTTTCAGTTATCTAGTTTTACTGATGCAAAAAAGTACAGATGAAAGCACTGGCTTTAGTGGTTAGTAAATTTTTAGTAAAAAATTATGATTAAGAGCTCCAAATTCTTGAAATCTATCAGTAACAGGAGAGTAATAAAGGCAGATCAGTAAAATGTGCTTTCTGAACCCAAAATACAGTTTAAAAATAAGGAGGAGGGAATTTGAGATACTTGAAGTGAGGTAGCTTCAAAATAAATCAAGGTATTCAAACCTGCTTCTGAGGTGGAAGGTGACTTTGAGGAATGCTTGCAGGACCTTACCCACTGTAAAGCCTCAGTCTATTCCCTTGTAATCCCACACCATTTGGTCTAAGTCACCTGAGAGAAAAAAAAATGGTGAGTGTATAATTTTTTTTCCTATTCCTCCTGGGTGGTCCACTGCATAGCTTGAAATCTGTATTTTTGTAGCAAATAATGAAATAAATTGACCCCTTGAGCCCAGCATATAGGTGGAACATTCAGTACACTGCACCTCTGAGTCATCAGACCCAGACCCCTGCTACCTCCAGCAATCACGATAGATAAACCAATTCATAAATCTATCTTGTTCCATATTAAAAATTCTGTGGATGGTTGCCCAATTTTAAGACTTTTTAAGCTCTTTTTAAGAATGGAAACTTTCTTCAAACTTGCATTTAATGTTCATTCACAGAGAGATGTACCCTTTGGTTTCATGGCAGGGAACCATTTTCTTCACTCTGTACAGCACTAACCCACAACTCCAGTCAGCAGGAAAACAACCTTTCCAGCCCCATACAAATTTTTCTTTGCCAAAGGGAGCACCTCAAGCTCTTTCCAGCCTCCCCCAGCATGACAGAAAGTCTCTACCCCTCTGAGTGACTCTCCTCTGCACATATGGCATCTGGAATCCACTTTTTTGTTGTTTTGTCTGGGTTTTTTGTTTGTTTTGGATTATTTTTAAAACCATGTGTGCAAGGTTGCAATCAGTTTTCCAGAGAGGCTGTAACAGCAGTTTGTACAATGGCTTCATACTTGCTAATCTGCAGCAGAAATATTTAATCCAGTAGGTTTCAGTCTTGTTTTTCCTTTCTCCATTAGAGCATCTTATTGACTATGATTGACCATCTCATGCATGTTTTTGCTTCTTACCTCACTACTGGCAAATCTCAGGTTTGTAATAGTAGTTAGTGCTGTAAGTTCCTATTAAATTTTCTCCCATTTCTGCAATTCCAATTCAAAGGTTCAGCCAAGTTCTTCATTTGATATTCAAATCCTCGTTTGCAATGCTGGCACTGCTAACTTTTTCATTAGCAGCATGTTTTCATTGCCACACAATTTTCTTTTCCTGTTTAATTCATTGATAAAACCAGTAAATACTCAAACTTCATCATATATGATATACTCTCAAATTCAAGATACAATATTGCTTTATTTTTTGTTTAAAAATTTTATTCTATACAGCTGCAGTACAGCCCATCATACCTTAACTGTCTCTTTCTATTTTTCACTTGCCCCCATATCTGATTATTTTAATAAATATTTGGCTTTATGAGTATCTGGGTTTCTGAATGACAACAGCATGTAAACCTTTGGAAAAAAAAAAATAGAAAGTTCAGTATCTTCATAAACCTTTCTACCCTAGATTGATTTGGGAATATTTTTAGCCTGCTGTATTGAACTGTTCAGCAGCATCAGAGTTACTGTTTTACTGAGGTTTTATTTATAAATGTAGAACCAAGCATAGCCTTTATCATAAGCCTGCTACCTTAATAAAATAAATGAGTTGATGCTTGCTTGTGGTCTGAGCTTTGCCTTGATGCCTGAGGTTAGGTACCTAGATTCACACGGAAATCCCTAAATAAGTGTAGCCTGAAGCACTGTATAACACCATTCACTGTAGATTTGACTATAGGTCCAAGTTATTAGGTTTGCTGTCCTTTTACAGGACAGGAAGATTTCATTTTGGTGAGAGCTGAAGATCACTAATGTTTCCATGCTCAGTGTCTGCCTGCAAAACATTTTATCGCTTTTTACTTTTCATTCTCTTTTGGAGATAGATTAGGCAAGAGAGAGACAGCATTTTGCTGCCCAGTGCTGTGAGACTGGCAGACAGATACGGGCTGTTCTGAGGTTGGATGATTCATGCACACTGAAGAGAAAAAGGCTAGAGACAGTGCACTGTCCTCAAAATTAACCCCCTAACAGCAGACCCCAAAATGGAGCAGAATGAGAAGCACAAAGTTCTTGTTCATGCCTCTGCCTTCTCTAAGGTCATAAGCGTTTGCCTGTTTAGTTTGAACTTGTTACAATTTTGTGTTTAACAAGAGAGATGTGCTAGAATTTGGAAGCTCTGTATTTTGGAATATTTCCTGGCTCCGTCCCCAAAAAAACCTCTGAGAGAAACTTTTTCTAGCAGGACTGTAAACATGGAGACATCTCACCCCATAAGATTAGCTTCCAGCCATACCAGAAGCTAGCCTGGGGCTTCCTGGCTAATGTGAAGCCTCCATGAGTTTCCTGTGTTAACTTATTCCTTCTGTTTTGAGCAGCATTTTAATATTGAGCTCAGCCAGAACCAGGTGGGTGGTAGGAACAGCAACATGTTTTTTTCCCTCTCTTCTCCAAGGTTCCCTAAATCTGCTGACTAAAAATTTTACTGTGAAGTACTTTGGGTTTCACTCTAAAGTAGAAGCAGCAAAGTTTAGGAGCTTGTAGAAAGCACAAGATAAGTAGAAAATTAACAGACTGAATTTGGAAGAAAATTTTGTATCACCTATTGCGTGCATCATCTGAAGGGGTGTACAGAACCAGGTGAAGTCAAAAGGGAAATCAGTTTAATGACAGGAAAGGGAAAAGAGAGGCTGGAAGAGGTACCCAGTGAAACCCTGGAAGATTAGTGCTTTAAATTATGAAGAGACAAGTGACTCTCAAACAAGGAGTCTCCACAGGCATAATCCAAGTCCACTTTTAGCCCCTCTCTTGTCCTTGCTAGATTAAGCAAGGGCTTGGGAGCAACTGGACAGCAATCGAGTAGGAATCCCCCTGCAATGCACTAGAATAAAATCAGTCAAACAGTTTTGGAGCTAAGTACCACAGACAAACAGAGTACCGCTGCACTGGGGTGGCACTGCATAATGGAGTGCACATTGTGAGAGCTGAAACAAGGAGCAGGGACTGCTTCCCCAGGCACATTAATTCAGCAGAGCCCCGAGAACTGGAAGAGCCTGAAGACCTCTGGGCCCTGTGTGTTGCAGCCATATGAAGGACAGAAGGAAAAGAAAGACAAGAGAACCTTACATGCCATTTCACATTATGATTGTCCTGCACAGGCTGCACGGAGCACACCTAAGCCTCAGCATTAAAACAGCACTAGGGTAAGAAGAGTAAAGGGAAAGTTCTGTTTACCAGTAAAAAGAAAAAAAAGTCTCCAAAATTATAAACTGACAAGATGGCTCTCTGCAGTGTGGTTTGAAGTATATTTTGCAGTATCTAACATGTCCAAACGTTGACAATCTATTATCAGCCATGGGCAACGTTCACAAGTTGTGCTGCTCAGAGCTTGTTTTTCAGCAGCAAATCTCACCTCTGCTAGCTGCTTTCAGTGCACTGGGTGGAATAAAAAGCTCTGCAGAGAAGCATTATTCTAGCTTTCTACTATTCTCACCAGAATATCCTTTTTCAACTACAAAATAAACAGCTTTAAGATTCTTTTAACTAAAACTAACTTAGAAAAGAGGAATATGTATACACACATGGACAGAGACATGTATATACATATATGTATTTGTTTTGGGGTTTTTAATCTTGCATATTAGGATATATTATGGCTGTCTAATAGAGTAAAACTCAGAACATGTAACAGAAATAATTCCGTCTGTCTGTCAAAGGTATGAGCCTGTAAGCTTAATTACAGAAATAGTGTAGGTTTCTGAAAGCAGTAAAAAACTAACAAAACAAACAAAAACATGCTGAAAAGCTCAAAGTTTCTCCAGCAAAATCATGACGTCAGATTTTCTCAGTGTGCATATCTGTGTACCACATCTTGTTCGCCTTTATTCTGGCTGAATTCATGACTGCTTGCTTACAAAGTCGTGCAAACACCAAGGGAATTAAAGCATCAGGATTCCATGGCCTTATGAGAGATTTAAAACTAAAAGCATCCTACCTGGTCCTTTTAATTTTTTTCCTTCTTGCTCCTGGTCTGCCAAACTGCGAAGAGCAATGCCATGTATTCAGTGTCTCTACAATGCCTTCTTGGATGGCCTCCCAGTGCCTTGGCCCTGACACATGTTGCTCTTCCTTGGCTCTGACCTGTAAGGATGCATCTCAGCTAAGAACCATGGCACTGCTCCCTTGGCACGGGCGACAAAGCCCCTTTGCTTTCCAATCAGAGCTGATGTGACAACACCATCTCTAAAAAGCAAAGTATGTGCATCTCACGTGATCTCCCTTCTCTTCCCACCTCTCCACAGCCTCTGGGGATGGGCAAAGACTAGGGTTTGCTTGAGCACCAGTGAAACACCACACTGGAGGCCTCAGTCTTGGCTGAGCAGTTGTGTGCTGCTGTAGAACAAATATTTGGCAAGCGATAGGTGTACTCAAAAGCTGTGCTGACAGCTCTGGTTGCTTCACTGGGTAGCTGGGCTTGATGCCTTACTGTAAAAAAAGCACATGCCATTTATGTGTGCTATATAGTACATTGAACTATAAAAATCATACAACTTACTGGATAGTCTCTGGGGATTCATTGTTTCAGCAGGTGAATAGAATCTAATCCAGAATGAAAATTCAGGAAAAAGTGTGAAATCGAAGTCACATAGACATGTGTCTCCTTAAGAAGAGATTTGGGCATCAGAGCAGCTAGGACCTGTCAAGAGCTATCATAAATATTTATATAGTGTTGCAGAAATAACAGGTGTCTTATAATAAGCAAAGTGTGTCAAACAGATGGAACCTCTGAAGAGCAAACCTCCAAACAGTGTAAAACAGAACAACAATATCTCTGTAGATGGGTGGGATATGGCACCTGTCCCCCTGAAGTGGAAGTCAGTGCATTGGGCAGGGTAAGTCAATGTAGTAGAATTTCAAGCATGTGTTAGAAACTGACTGGATTTACCACATATATACCTCAGACAGAGCCTGCTGGAAAGACAAGCTTTGGAACCAGAGCACCAAGCCAGGAGCAAGATCATCTTCATACGTACAGAGTTGTACCCATTTTTTGTTTGGCATTTTCCAGGCGAAGATTTAATGCAGATTCAGAGACACGGATAAACAAAACATCCCTGAACCATGCTGGGAATCCCCCTCTCCTTACATCCTCTTGTCTGTCCTTAGCTAAACTGAATTTAATGCTTTCTTTCAATGAGACAATTTGCTTTGAAGATGTTAAGAGTTTAAATAAACTTTTTTTTTTTTTAAGACGGAAAATTATGAAAAATATTTCATCAGAACCATCAGAAATGCTATCAAATCTAGAAATTCATCAGCATGCTGACCTGTTGAAGGGAACTCAACCCAAGAAGTAGATACTTTGGAAACACATGGGTAATGGCACACAGGACCATTTTTTCCCTTATGGTTTCATGGCAAGCCATAGCAGGCATCTCTCAAGTTAAATTAGAAGCCTATAGGGAATTTGTTGATGGAAGTTTTGATAGGGCTTAAAGCTGACTGGAGCTCACCCACACACAAGTCTAGGAGCATTAATCTTTTGTTTTTTTAAAATACAAAATTTAGTTCAAACTCTTTTATTCTTTGATTTTTACCTATTTCATCTGCAGAGTGATTAAAACCAGCTTGTTTTGCACGTGCCATCAGTACTGTGCAAGTGTGATACACTGCTGTGCAACTGCCCTGAGATAATGTGCTGCTAACTGGGTACCTCTGTGTTACTTAGCAGCAGCAGAGTCACCTGAGCTGAAGCAACCCTGCCTGATAGTAGATTTGTCTCTATTCCTGTATAATTTCAATTACATACAACCAGTTTATCATAACCTCCTTACACTAGTACAAAGTGATATTTACTGGTCATAAATTCTAGAGCTTCAGAGGAAATAACACTAACTACTTTAAATAGCAGTTGGGTCTTAACCCCCAGAGAAGATCATAGAATCATAAAATGGTTTAGGTTGGAAGGGATCTTTATAGGTCATCTAGTCCAAACCCTCTGACCTTTACAGGTCATCTGGTCCAACTCCCCTTCAGGGATATATTCAACTAGATCAGGTTTCTCAGGTTTCCCATCCAACCTGGCCTTGAATATTTCCAGAGATTGGCCATCCACCACCTCTCTGGGTAATCTATTCCAGTGTTTTACCACCTAGATTGTGAAAAAATTCTTCCTTATATCTAATTTGAATCTACTCTCTTTTAATATAAAACCATAATCCTTTGTCATATGGCAACAGGCCCTGCTAAAAAATCTGTCCCCATCTTTCTCATAGGACCCTTTAAATATTGAAAGACCTCAATAAGGTCACCCTTTTGATGTATTTGCACAACAGACATTCAACTTTTTCAGTAAAATCGGTTCAGCTATTTTACTTTCCCTGCACTGGGTACATATTTCCTATCACTTTGTCACCAGGGTGAGTAGACAGGATGATATCCAGCTTTTTCACTTCAGCCATCTCAAGGTTCCACCATGAAGTAAACAATGAGAATATCTAAGTGGAAAAGCTGGATAGTTTATCTATTCACTCACCAGGAAGAGTCTGGTGCACTGCGGACATAACCCATATCAACTCAGTCAGTGGTAATTTCATTACCAACACCCGTAAGAAGCTCAGGAGAACACACTCCTTTTTTTACAAAACTTAGCTCAGGTATTTGTAATTCATGGAGGAACTCTTCTTAGACCACACATGGGACCTATCTCACCCAGGTCTCAAATAGTTTCCAAACTCTCAGCTATTTACACTGGTTCCCATTATAGGCAGCTGAGAGAAGCAGGCACATCCAGGGAGAAATTCATCTCATCTGGAGGTAGTTACTTAAAGTAGGTCAGAGAGATCGCATGTGTGGGTTGCTCTCCAGTGAATGTAGTGGAAGCCCAGAGCAATCAGTAGAGAGTTAGACAAGTAAACCTTAAATATGTGTAGTAAGACGGTAATAAATTTGCCCAATATTTTTCTGTCAACAATAAACAGCTGCTACAAAAAAATGTTGTGCTCTTGGTCATAGTTTCATGACTTGGCTTGTAAAACATGCCCTCCACCAGGGTCTCCAGTCTCCCCAGAGGCTCCTCAGAGTGTTATGGTGTGTAAGTAGGTCAGCTCTCCTGTTAACGTGATACCACTCCAGTGATAAACCTTTTGTTTCTGCAAAAACAATGTCTAAATGCTACTTCTGTAGCATCTGTTCGGCCATGATAGCATGGGTATGGCTTGCAGTATAATATTTGTCCTTTTAAAATAGATTCATTAATTTATTCCCTGTGCAGGAAACCTTTGTACAGATTCACTGCTGGAAGAAAATAATAGTTGTGTAGAGGACAAATGCCTCTGAAAGGGCAGCTTGTTTTAATCCACATGCTGTCCACAATACCTGTGTTTCTTTTCTGTTTTATAGCATAAGCATTTTATGAAGTAAATCTAAACTGTGAGGATTGATGAGACTTGTTGGTGTTGTTTCTATAATATTTTCCCAAATGAGACTGTGATTTTATGTTTGGTAAATTAAATTAAGTAGAAAGGTGAAACAATTTGGAGTCTTGAAAGATCAAAAAATAATTTTACACCACTTTTTCTACCTAACTGCTCCATATATTTAGATATAGCAATCCTAATTATAGCTTTGTCTTTATGTATCATCCCTATTTGAAGGTAGTGGTAAATGACATTATTGTAGCCAAGTATGAGAATTTGGTTAGTAAAATAATGGAGCTCTAGTCAACAGATATGAAGCAAGAATGTATAGCTTATCCTCTAAAAAAAGCTTGATATTATAATTATTAAACTTCTGTATTATTTTCACCTTACAGTACATTAGAAGATCAGTCACATTTTCTTCTTTGCAAAATAAATTCTGTGGTTTATTGACAACAGCTTGAAACAACTTATTTCAAATGTCTCAGTCAGAGTTAGAAAACCCAATCATTTATGGAAATATCTGTGGAAAAGTGAAGAATAATTCAAGTTATTTTGAAAAGTTACATTTTCAAGAGTGTTTTTCCTGAGTTTAATGGCAAGGGAGCACAGCTTGCTGCCTTCAGTTCAACAGGACCAGCTGGCCATTTTCTCTCATATTAAGTGAATTGTGGGCATATTGCAGGCATGAAGACTGCACACAGCAGTTATCACCAATTCCTCGCTGTGTGTCAGCATACATTTCTAGATTTCATTTCATCAACAGCATTCTTCCCTCAGGTTGTTTTTTTTTTAAGTCCAGATTTGAAAAGGCTGTGTTGATCTAGCAAAATTTGGCAGCATTACCTAACTTGGAAACCTGAGCATCTTTAACTGTAACTTTGAAGTTAAATGGCACTTCATGTTTTTTAAAGTACGTAATATTTAAGTTCTTAGTTTAAAAAGACAATGTTAGTGGTTTTTTTCTTATGATAGTGTCAGTAAAATAGATTTTAAAATGTATTTGAAGAAATTCTCTAACTGTATCCGAGAATATGGATAACAGTCCAAACCTAGTAAATGACATGTTCTAGTATGTTGGAGACCAGCTAAGTAGCACATTCCAAGACTGGATAAGATTTTGTTTGCAGTGGTACCTTTATCACGAAGGACATTTTACAGCAGTACAGATATGAAGGAGACCAGATGATCACCTGATCTTATAGACCAAGCAAGTACTGCTTACAAAAATAGAATTGGTAAATATTATTTTATAATAAAGGTTAATTTGGGCCAAAGTGTTTTTTCCATATATCACTCTTTTTAAAATGGGAGAATCTGAAATTGCTGACATTATTTATCGTGCAAAAAACAATATGGCTTTTGTGTTGTTTTATTTATTGTGCTTCTTGGACATAAAAAAAAGTTATATTTGAAAGATCATCTTGATATAGATATATATGATATGTATATCTAGGTATAGATATATCAAAACCTGTTTTGCAATTAATGTGTGCATTATTTTTCATGGCCATGAACTTCATACTACATACCAAAGTGTCCAAACTTCCCTGGAAAGTGACAATCATTGCTCACTTTCCTTAATCAACTTTTGTATGTTCATATCTTGTAATGGTACCTCCATGGGGCAGAACTGGGATTGTATGACAACAGCCAGAGCAGGAGGATTGCAAATATACCCTGGACAGGCATATAATTACAGACAAACTGTACCTTTGATCTCTCTGCTTCACTCCATGTCCACATCTCCAGCTCCTGGTTGTCAGAGCAGAAGCCTTGGACCCCTGGCCAGACAGAAACTCTATTAACCCATTTGTCTCTACCTGGTCCAACCCATGTCCAAGCTGTCTCTTGTGGCATTTCCCTGTGGCTCTCCTCCCCTCTCCCTGTGCTAAGCCATATTTTTAATTCCACATCACCAAAGGCATCTTTCCAGGAGGTCTTTGGTTGAATATTTCACTTAACGACACTTGTAGCCATTGAATTTTTACATGAACACCAATGTTAACACTAATATAAGATTGTCTTGGCAATACAGTACTCAAATCCATCAAAAGATACCTCCAAAGTTCTCCACACAAAACCCCATGTGAACTGTTGTTCTAACAACACCACATTTTGCAGTATCCAACTTCTAGAGAAACCCTAATTCCAGTAAAGCCTTATTACTATTGGCTACTTAAAATCTTTCTCAAAAGCAGAAAATTTTTCAGATGTCTTCTGCACCTCATTAAATCATCCAGACCTTTCTCCACCTTCCCTGTCTGATCTTAAGCTCAAAATGATTTATGGTGTTATTCTGATGACAAATACTACAGCAATGAGCCAGGGCATTGATATTTTTCAAGCTGAAAACCAGAAAAGAATCATTAGATACATGATAAATCAATTATTTGAGAAAACAAAATTATGAATGAAAAGAAAGAAACAGAAGAGAGTCTATCAATTTTAGTGACTGACAGAAGAAGTAGGATATAGGTACAAACAATATTTTTCTATTTTGTTTTCTTATGAGAATGCAATATGCTTCAGAAATGTGTCATTATATTTCAGTGATAATCCATAGCAAGCCATCATGCAGAAGAGGAGTCCATCAGCAAACAGGAGATTGGAAATAACAGCTAGGGAATATATTCTCAATGTTTCAGATCAAGTGTGATAGAAACTCATGTGAGTAACAGAACTGACCTAATGTGGTATTTGTTCATATTTGAGGCAGCTGTTTTTCAGTTTGACCAGCATTCTTACTTACAACCATTCATAAAAGCCAATGTCTGTCTGAACAGATATTTGGAGTGTGGCTGGTCTTCATACAAATACTCTTCTTCACCCATGAACAACAGTAATGTTTATTTGCTACTCAGCATCTGTACTTCTGTTGAGACTGCTCTGATTCTCTGATTGGGGGGCAAAAGCAGATTCTGGATGATACAGGTGATCAGAGATGATGGGGAGGACAAAGGGATCATGTCACTAATCACTCATCTCCTTTAGGGAAATTGGCACAAGAAACTTTTCCTGCACCTGGAAATAGAATCATATTTTTCTATCAGTCATAAAACCTGTGATATAAAGTTATGTGAATAAAACGAGGACAGAAGTTGAAGGATAAATCAATAACTCACACACATCACTCACTCACACACTGCTGTCTCTATAACACCAAGAGAGGGTTATACTGAATTTTCAAAGGCAACTGCTTGTTTTCTGCAGCCAAGGCTAACGTTCCCTCTGGCAGGGTTTTTGGCCAGGATTGGTTACTGAGGTCTCAGTCCCATAAAGGACACGTCTATCACTTGAGCTGAAGGACTAACTTCTTCACTTATCAATGATGATGACAGCAGGCACATTAAAGGCTCTATCAGAAATTCAGTGCTGATTCTGGCTGGGGTAATTGAAGCTGACACTGCACCCAGCTGTTCTCCCCTCTCTCCAGCACACCTTCCTGCTCCACTGTGACTGGGTGACAGGGTAGACATCCTTAGTTCAGTTCCTAGAGCTTACAGCCTCGTAGTTTAGAATGGCCTATTTAGATGTTTCAGCTGAGGTACCTGGATGAAGCAGGACACCTGAGGCTCTGAGTGCATGTACCCTTCTAGCCCTGCTTGAAGAGGATAACCTACTGTAATAGATGATCTCCATCATGGCTTACTTTATCAGGACATGTGACATCCTCTGGTCTTATCTCACTTCTTGCTCATTTTGATTCCCCAGTGAGCCCCCAGGGGTCATGGAATTATGTGGAGTAATCAACATTGCTTCAACCTTAAACCAAAGTACACAAAAGGCAAGAGGACTTAACAGTTGAGCAAAGAATGGCTGAAAGCTCCCAGTTTGGTACAGTCAGTCTCACAATACATCTGCAATATAGAACAGATATATTGATGCATCAAGCACAACATGAAATATTAATGCACCTGAAAAGAACAAGCGATGACTGACAGGGAATATAGCAAGCAGTGCTGGTAATTTCTGCCCCAGAAAGAGAATCTCAACCTGTAAAAGGTACATAGCAGCTACTGCAGGGTAAAGAATTGTGGAAAGTCTTCATAGGAGGAGACCCTAAAACTGCTTGCCTTGCTTACACAAGAAGAATGAAGGCTGAGAGAACAGGCATCAGGTGTATATAAATACCTGGTTGTAAACATCAAGGAGGCAGGAGGGCTGTCTAGGTGAAAGAACAAGTACAATTGGATCCCAAAGAAATGTAGCCTGAAAATGAAAAGATTGTTGCAAACAGCAAGCACTTTAGACATCAGCAGTGTACTCAGTCTCCATACCCATCCATCAGATGCCATGTTGTCACTTGTGCTACAGATATCCATGTGCGCTGGGAACTGGAGGGTATTCTACAGTCCAAATCAACATGGTTATCTTTAGGTTTCTGGAAAGACTCCAAAGTTCATAATGAGTATGAGCAATGCCATTTCACTGGGGATACCTGTTCTTGTAAGGTCCTTTAAAGCCTCTTTTATAGCCCTGCTTTTTGGCGAATGCTGTGTGCCAAACTTACAGTAACCCAGCAGTTGCCTCATAACATTTTCCAGTGCACTGAGAAGTTTAAGACTATGGTTAAGAACTAAGCAGTGGGGTGGCAAATTTGCCACTGATATTATTGTGGAATTAGGATCCCCCAACAGGTATCAGTGTAATCACCTCAGATGGCTATCAAGGGAAAAGGAACAAAATTCTGTGAGTATACAGCTGCAATCATTTCACTTATTGTCATGCAAGAAATACAGTCAAGTGCAACTGTCAAGTAGCAAAGACACCATGTGCCAAATTATGTTCCCTGTAGCACTTCAGTGACTTCAGTGGACAAGAGAAGGGTACAACAAAATCATGTTTGCTCCTGATTTTCATCTTGACTAAGAAGTTGTTTATAGCTACCAAAGGAGAATTTAAAATTCCCTCAGTCTTAGAAATTCCTCACAAACAGCATTTTGGAAAAGCCTTCTTGTCTTTTAGCCATTTCTTTATGAAGGATTTAATTCCAGTTTTTAAGTTATCCCATGTATCTATAGGTAGGAGTCACCTAGAATCTGTGCTCTACAGCACTCATCTGTCATTTTAGTGGCCTACTTTTCAAATGCAGAACTGAAAATTGAAAAGAGCTGAATTTTCTGGTAATAGGCTTAGTTTTCCCAAATGGTATTATGATAGATTTTTTTTTTTTATGGAGTTAACAATACCTTACTGAGCACAGACATTGAAATTTACATTTCCATTTATAGAAAGATTTACCGAAGAACCTTAATTTAAGGAGGGAGCTTGCTGTACTGAACTTATAAGTAACTAAGATACAGTAAGCCAATGAAATCATGCTCCAGAGTTGGCCAAATTGGCTACTGAATCTGGTGTACTGATAAACCACAACATTAACACATTGGGATGATACATTAATATAATCCACAACATAGGAAAATTAGTCTGCTAAGTTCTGTATAGTTTACTGGTGTGTTTAAAGTGGCTTTGGAAAGATAACAAAATACAGCAGAACTACACCACTTATTTGACAGCATTGTGTTTTGCAATATTGTTCTCCAAGGAAATTCTGTTTTGTTAATTTTGAACTGGTCTCAGAGCCAGGAGGCCCAAGTCATGCTGCTAACTCCTCAACTGTTTCTGACACGAAAACTCATTTTACTTCTCATGAAACTCTTTGTATGTGGCCACCTTTACTCCCTCTCCAAAGAAAGGCTGCCAGCCTTATTCCATGAGTATACTCATCTTGATCTCTGCATGCATAAGTGTTGGCTATTCAGAGACATTAGAAAGAAACAAGTAAATTGCTGCAGAATGGCAAAACTATTTAAAGAGAAATGGTGGATCCGTAAAACCAAGATTAACCATAGTTGGATACTTTTGATACTGCGATTATCCAGCAAAAATGTTGTTCAATAGGCCTCCTACCTGAACACTAGCTTGCAGGGCTGTGGCATAAGAAAAGCAGTAAAAACTATTTGAAAATCTTATTTAGGCACTGAATCTTTTAAAACTGCCTTTCTGGCCAGCTTGGTAATACTGTAAAGTTGCATTGTTCTTTTGCTTTAAAAGGAAAGTAGGAAGTCAGAAGTAATCCCAGGACTGCAGGTGACTTTTTCAACTGGCACCTGCATTAAATTCTTTTCAAGTCTCTTACCAGGTGTGCAAAGGTAAGCAGCATCTCAGGAGAGAACATTTCTCCTGGCAAAAAAAGAAAAAAAAAAAAAAAAAAAAAAAAAAGAAAGAGTTCATTTTTTGGAATGAACATTCTACCATTCTACCATTCTTTTAAGATGCATTTTCTTGTCTCTTTTAGAAACCTGTGGGTTCAGTATTACCGTGCAATGTACTGCAAGTCTCTGCATGGTAGTTCCACACAGTGAGTGCCAGTGAAATTAAAACTAGGTTCTGCTGTATCTGGTTTGAAAGCCAATATGATATGCATTTGCCACCTTTTAAAATTTTTCCTATTTTTATTTGCCAGCATGTTTGCCATCATATTTCCTTTTTTGATCACAAAGGTATCCTTTGCTTCTCAGGGCCAGACCCTCAGCTGAGCTAGTCACTCAGCAGTAAATATTGGCAAGTGCTGACATTTGAAGTGCTGCTGCTGGAACACTTATTTGACCAATAGAGGTGAAACCTAACACCTTGTACTTAGTGCTATAGTTCAGGAACCTTTCAATTATTTTAATCCCTGTTTGTCAGGGCTTCTTTGGAAGCAGCTTGTTCTGTTTTGATCTCATCGGCACACCTGCTATTTCTGCCCTTGAATATATACTGCAGTCCACCCCTGTTCTCCAATATCCTTCAGGCATTTCTTCTTTGCTTGGCTCAGCAAAAGGCTTGTCCCCTTCTTCTCCCATCACTCATTTCAGCAACCCTCACTGGGTCCCTATTTCTCAGGCTATTCCCCTGCTCCTGAGGATCTTCCCTCAAAGCAGAGGATATTGAAACAACAGTGATGCTGTATGTGTGACCTTGTTTAAGATTTCTGCCCTCTGGGTTTTCCCCTCTGAAAAAGGATTCTCTCCTATTCTTTGAAGGTTAATCAATATTTGCACAATTCTTTGTCCTTAACTAGCACGCTGTAAGTGCCAAGTAGTATTAAATAGTGAGGATTCTAGCCCTGGTGAGGCACAAAGTAAACATCGGTTAGATCTCTTCCAGATATGAAACATTAAGTCTCTCTTTTATCTAGTGAACTTAAGGGCCCTCTTAAAACTCCTGGTTTTCCTAGGAGAAAACCAGCTAGCAATTAAAATCCCCTTTATCCTTCCCCTCACAACAAGTTGGTAGGGGAAGTGGAGCAAGTGCTTCACATGCCCATCCCCATGTTTTGTGGTGGCACAGTGGACTCAACATCCAAGGAGCTAGGCCTGAAACTGTTGCCTGGAGCAAGCGCTGTATTTGAAACACAGTGAGAGTTGAGCTGAGGCCTGCATGGGATGTACTCCACAGCACAAGCAGCTGCCCCAAGGATACCTGCCGAACTACATTCCCCTACAATCCTTACACTAACCTCCACAGCAGAGAAATCTCATGTTGCTCATGTTAGAACCGGCTCACAATACCTTCATTTACCTGATGCCTGTTTCTGCAGGCACCTGACTTCTGTTCCCTGCTCAGCAGCCATCTAATCCTGTAGGCATCTAGTGGGGTATGCCCAGCCCCTGCCCTGGAGGGATCTCTGCTGAGATAAGAGATTTTGCAATCGCCCAGCAGGACTCCCTGGAAAGGCAACCACTTTGGTCATGGCAGAAAAGACAAACCCACAATCCTTTAGGAGACACTATGCAGATTTCATCGTAACCCATTGGTCTGTTCCCATCCCAGATCCTCTGTAACCCATTGGCCTTTACTGATCCCCTGTATCCCTACAAAAGCAAGCTCTCTGGGGCCCCTCCCAGAGAGGGTTCTCATCCCTGGCTCTCCCCTTTGCCGGAGGGGACCCACAATAAAGCTGCCTCTGTGCGGAACCAGCCACACGAACCTCTCGTCTCTCTCTCTGGTCTGGCTTGGCCTGGAGGCTGCCCTGCAGAGCTGAGCTGGAATCATGAGCTGATATCACTAAAGAGCTGACAGCCTCTGCAAGGGCTCCTCTGCCAGCAGCTGAGGGAAGACACCAGACCTCAGGAAGGCGATTCCTTTCGGGACCATCTCCCCGGACCGGTCACCTCTTCCTGGGTCAGAGCCGCTGACCCCCGTCACCAGCTGTAATAGCATCTGACATCTGCAAATGCAATATTGATGTTTACCTGTTTCCCCAAGCACTTCTGGAGCTGACACCAGAATTACTTCACCCTTATTTAATGACTGCTTGTCTCTGGCAAAGAGATAGGAAGCCCCTCACTAGCTCCATTCCTTGTCATTGGTGTGAGCATCCAAATCCATGGGTATTTGGAAGACTATATCTTTATTAGGGGTTGCTATAACACTGCAGGCTACTGTAAGGGAATTACTCCCCCAAAAGGAATATGAGTTCAGGCTTTCCTCCTCCTTACACATTTCCTACTTATTACCTTCGGCTCTCTGCTCGGAGCAGGCTGGCCTCTCTCCATCCCAGTATGAGCAGCCTTGTTCTCTCACTGAATTTCCTCAAAACCCTGGACACCTGCATAGTGAAAAATTGAAATGGCGCTGTGTTGCTGTAAGACATGCTTGTGATTGAGCTAGAACGTTTTCTGCTTCTGTGCTGGCATTTACACAGCTAGCCTGTATCACACCTACAGCCTAGTTGGATAACTCACCTCTGGAGCCACACAATGCCTCAGAGGTGAGCAGGCTTAGAAGACCTCATGCTGCAGGACCTCAGCTTGCAGCCATGCAGCTTTGTTCAGCCTGGTAGTACCTTGTGAGCAGCAGGAGGAAACTGCAGACACGTGTTAGTGGCTGGCTGGCTCCCACAGCCACTCAGCATCAAAGGATTTTTCCAAAGGAAGGCAGCACTGATAGTGGCAGTTGTGTTTGCTCAAACGCTTGGAGAAAGCTGGCACTAATTTTGGACAGGAGCCCAGAGAGAATCTTTTTAATGAGTTGCAACTTGCAAGATGTCTGATCTGTGGATGAAAGCACATCCTTTACAGGGAGTAATTGTTAACAATTTTTTTTCCAAGAGAGGTGTTTGTTACAGTAGAGTCTGTCAAAAAACCAGGACCTTCCAACCTCTGAGGCTTTGAGCTTCATTATCAAGGGGAGATTTGCTCAAGTGCCTTGTCAAGAACTGAGGCACACCAGCCTACAATTCTCCCAAGAATTCTATTCAATCATCTCTGCCTTTCTTTCAGTTATAAACTTGGCTGTTTTCCTTGAGTACTTCTCCTTCCTTCTTCCTCTCACATTTTCTAAATCCTCAATCCAAACACGTTTAGGCAAACTTTATGCTTTGAAGGAAAGCAACTGGCTGCAAATCAACTTGGAGGTCACTGTGCAGCCAGCTCTGTGCCAAGCTGTCTGTCTAACATGGTGTAAGGGCTTTGCATGATCCATTTCACTCCATGAAATCAATCAGGTGAGTTTGTGGCTTGCCAAGGCTGCTGCTTTATACAAATTTGTGGCACTGATACTCACAGCTGGAGGTCACCAGCTCAGAGGTTTAATGGGAATGCAGCGTCATAGCCCGGTCTTGGGTGTGATCTTGTAGCAGGGATAGTCCCAAGGGATCTGGCCCCATGGTCAGGGTGAGCCATCCTGTTCTTGCCCTGGACCCACCTCTCTGCCTTGGAGTGCATGGGAAGTCTCTCAAACCATCAAAAGTAAAGCCATGCTGGTACAGCCCTGTATAGTTTCTTTTGTGAATGAAATAATATCATTGCATTATCTCCTCCAATTTTCAAGATTCTTGGATATAAATATCTGTAGAAGATCGTATTGTGCAAGCTGCTTCTCCTTTACTGTTCCTTCCCAGTACAATCTGCAAAAAGTCCTTTTGGTGTACATTTTTTGGCAATCGTTACAAATCATCCTTTCTACAATCATCCTTACTACACATCTGTCTTGTCTTGTATTCCTCCACCTTCACCTGCAGTCCCAGAACAGCGGTATGTATTTGACAGACAACCAGGAGGTCAGCACACAACAAAGCATCCCTACACAGCATAGAGACCACCCGAGAAAACAAGAGAATAGATTAACTTTTAACTTTTGCCTCTACTTTTAAACAAGGATTTTCCCAGAGTAAATGGCTGCTCATTTAGTTGAGCTGCTGAGAATATGTACAACAGCTGCAATGCATCCAGTCTTCCCCTGTTTCAGTAAGTGAGAACATCCATTTCTGATTATAGTGATAATGATCTTAGCCCTTCACCAGGTTTATCCTGGGTCATTTGCTAGTTTCCATTATTTGCATACAAATAGTGAAAAGCACTTGAATCAAAGAGTATAGACAGTTCTCTTCAAAATAAAGTTTTGTGCCTGTGCTCTCTTCTACAGCAGCTTTTCCTTGGATTTACCCTTTTTCCCTGAATCAGACATCTGCACCGCACATTTTTGAGCTCGTAGTAGTTACCCACATTCTAGTGTAACTACTCCAGAGACTTTTCTAATGGCAAACAATTATTTTGTTATCCTACACATACACACACACGTACGAGAATATATATTGAAAAGAATGACTGTCTTGTAGATTCACATATTGCATGGAAAAGCAGCAATTAGGGAAAAAACCCAAAACAGACAAACTAAACCAGGGCAAGATTTTTGGTCTATAATATACTTTCATTTGTAAATGTTGAAGTCATTGACTATTTTCCAACAATTCTGTTTGATAGAAATAGAATAGATATCTGGCAAGAGTCTTTCTCTGAGTTACAACAGTGTCTGACCCTGTTCACTTGTTATGAAAATTGAGAACTAATGCTATGCCTGTTTTATGGTGCTCTAGATAAATCATTTTGGCCGCTGAATAAAAACCATTCCTTGTGTGCACTTAAGTTCATACTTGACTTTGCATGCAGAAACCTGAACCTGGTGGAGCTCTTCATATGCAAAACAGCTCAGAGTCTTTCACAGACTGGAATAAATCTGCATGTACACAAAGACTCAGGTAGCTCCCTTTTAATTAAAAAATTAAAAAAAAAAAAAGATGGCTACTTCTTTTTAGGGTACTTTATTCTCCTTTGTTAAAAGTCAGTGAGACTGGAAGAGACCACATTCATCTGGAAATCATCTTGCTGGCAATCTCTGCTATAAAGATGAAAACCAGCATGATTTTCATTAAATTTCGTTCCCTGTTGAACAGCAAGACCTGTTCCATGGACTTTGCTGCAGAAACCTGATGGACACGTAAGGCAGCACTGACCTCAATTTATATAATTTCCACCTCCACTTTCTTTTCAGTGAAGCATGACCCGTGTTTAACTGTGCTACCCATACAGTACCTTATTTGGAACTTTTTCCTACATGTTACCATGGACTGTAATCCATAGCTGGGTATGTGTAAGGAGTTTCATTGCAATCACCAGTGATGATACAAAGACTTTGTGACAAAAAGGGGTTTCTTTTGAAATCAGTTGAGACATTTCTAATAATGAATTGTAGTACTGATATCCTCACCTCCCATTTTCTAGGGCTGTCGTTTATGGCACATTGACATTCTTAGGAAATTGTTAAATGCCATGAGGTAGCTTCTTCCAGTCTCATACAAGAAACAGCCACTACCTTTTCTGTTGTCATGGGAGCAGAAATTTCTTTTGTTTTGTCTGGACTGATGTTCCACCCCCTTACACTAATCTCTCTGAAAATCCCTGACTAAAACCCATATAATAATGTCAATGGCAAATCCATGAAGTCAGAAAAAAAGCTTCCAGTCTCCATTGGGAAAGCAGGATTCATTTTATGACATATTTGTCTCTGGTTTATGGAAAAACAAATTTGACTGGTAACATCTTTTTCATGGTCATGGAAACAGAAGTAAATGCTGAAGGAGGGGGCAGAGAAGTGAGACAAATGTTTATTTCAGCAGTAAGGCATTCAGCTGGGTGAACTGAGCAGGCAGCAGGAACTCCCATCCAGGGAGCTAGCAGCATCATCCACCTCCTAATGTCATTCCAGACCACAAAACAACCTTCCTTGCCCAGCTGAGACCAAGGGAAGAAAACAGCTGGGTTTCTTCCCTCTTGTGGTCCTGTGTCAAAGGCTCCTCTCAGTGTGCAGTGGCTTTGCATCCTCATCTCTCATGTTACAGGGTGGTCTGAAAAGCTGCTGTGGCTGATCAAAGCCCACTTGGTGTCAGCCTGGCAGGCACTCATGGCCAGCACAGAGCAACGCATGAGTTATGATTTCACAAGTGCAGTCACTCTCCATGCATTCCCCATTGCTCCCTGTGTGCCTACAGCTGGAGCAGTGCATGGGGAATGTCAGCATAGACCCAGTGGCCACACTGTCACCTGAAATCCCTGATAAATTTTTTTCCAAGGAATCAATGTTATTTTTAAATGTAAGAAATGGCATTTTTGTGGTCATGGGGAAAAGGGATGCAACAGCCAGAATTCTCCCTGAATTGCCTTATTTTTAAGGAGTTTTTCCAACTCTGACTCTACCATCAAGTTTACTTCTTTTTGTAAGTTAAGCTTATGTGATGAAGGCTGGATGAATTAGGGTTCCAGGACACCCAGCATCACCACCACCAAGTCCTTTCCCACTGACAGAAAGTCAACCGATATCAAGTGAAAATATGAACATTTGGCGATGGAAATGTAGATAATATACTATACAGCATATTTAATAACGTTTTTCTCTGTTCCTAAAAATATCTTTTGAAATAAAACAGTGTTGTGCAAACAACATCTTCTATTTTCAGGTCCTAGGTAATTATTTAGGATTGAATACATATCATATGAGTGCACAGAAAGGAAAACCGAAAAGAAATTTTTCAAATACATTTAAAAATTTACTTTGCTGAGATACTGACACTGATATAATGAGACAGAAAATGTTCACATCTTGTCTTTTTAAATTAAGAACTTGATATTTATAGGCTTTAAACTTAAAAATAGTCACATCTAGATTCAAAATTTCAGTTAAAAAACATGGTTATGCTGACAAGTTAGTTAACACTGCAAAACTTTGCCAGATCAACACAAGCTTCTCAAACCTACCTCACCCTCCAAACAAAAGGGAAGCAGTCTGAGAGATTGTGAGCAGAGAGAAAATTTAGGAGGGAAAAATTATTTTCCTACATTAGAATCTCCTCAGGTTGACAGGGAGATTGTTTTAGATTGTTTTAAAGTATTTTAACGCTGGGAACTGTTGAAAGATCTTTTCTGAAGGCTTTTTCTAGACAAAAGTCAGACAGAGAATAATCTTTGGCAAGCTCTTAAACAAAATGGTGTTATCATACATAAGCATTAGGCAAAGATCACCTTTAAAATGTATTTTGAAGAAAGAAAACTTCTTTATCTTTTCTTCCTGCAATGCCTCAGCTATGAACATGCACAGAGCTGCTTTATATCAGGAAGGGAGGAGTTATGAATGAGTATGTGGAATACTTGGAATTTTCCAGAAGAAAAATGTTTTATCAGATTTATTAGAGACTCCACAACTAGTACAATAATTTCTGTTATCATCCTACAGATTGAGCTGCCGGGCTAAAATCATACAGAATTAAAGTTATGATTAAAATCAGAGATTAAATCTGTGCCAGCTTTTTTATCATTTCAGAATGACATTATTCCTCAGCTGGAAGGAAGAGTTCTTTCTATATTTTTTTATTTGTTTTAGAAAAGCATCTATGAGAGAAACAAGATGTATCCTCCAATGTCTCTTAACCCTGTAGAACTGACCTTGTTGGTTCTACTCTACAAATGACCACAATCAAGTAGCTCTTTTGCAGTGTAACAGAAAAATTCCAGCAGATAGTGAAGATCTTTGTACCCTTTATGCTACACCATGGTCAGCCCCTGAGGTCCGTAGAAAAATGATAGTTTGTCCTTGTTCTTTCTGTGACTTTTGGCCTCTGCTTTGTTTTTTTGTTTCACTTTGCATTTTTGCCCATTATCACAAGAAACCCCACTGACTGAAAAATTGTGTCAACAGGGTGTAGACTATTGCAACGTCTGTTAACAAGCCAGGTCATATATATAATAAACGTGTTTATGCTCACAAGTGGTGTATATTGTAAAAAAAAATGTAATGTTCAACTTCTCTACTGCATAATCTAATGCAAGATCTATTTCTACATGAAGGAATTGAAAGCCAAATTCTGTTTTTCTTTGTTATGTGTAAGAACCAAAAACCTTTGCAGTGTAATTGAAGCTGGTGAAACAGAGCAAAACTGATTGCAATCATTCAATCTATAAATATATCTCCATAAATTTCTTTAAATTTTGTCTAAATACTTAGACCATATATTTACCCTATTGATTCTAGTTGCAGTTTCCAGGAGGGCTGACATTTCCATCTGGGTCTAGCCCTGAGGTCCTAATTTCTTCCTCCCTTTCTAGTGTCCTCCCACACCTTTCACCTTTGAGTCATCTCAAGGAAAATCTATAATGTACTTTTTTTTCTGCTTCCATGAGCACATTTTTCCTTACATAGAGTCATCGCAGATTATCAAGTGGTACTGAGTGAAAACTTAGAGTTCCTCACTTTGAAAGACTTTTTCTTTCGGCTGAGAAGAAATCATTCTTCTCCATCACAGCATCCAAGGATATGGAATGTGTCCTTTGAAGCATCTCTGAGAAAGTGCCTTAGGCACCAATAGCAAAGAGACAGGTAAGCAGCAAAAATCATGGCATCACTTCCAAACCTTTGGTATGAAATGATTCATGTCCATCTAAAGCTGACTTGTTACCATCTGTCTCTCTGATAGTGCTTTTCTACTTTGTTATATGGGGTATAAAGTCTTGAATCAATAAAAAGACTCAACTGCTGAGCTACTTTAAAACTGCTTTTTCTCTTCATATCTCTTGACACAACACTGGCACACAGCGATGAGAAAAGCACAACATCTATCCTGTGTGACACAAATTACACCTTTGCTGTCACAGGAGCTTCTGCATGGTGTATATTATACATCTGCTTATTTGGGCTCAGCCTGAGTTTGTATGCAAGTCTGGAGTCACTGCTTGCTCCCACAGTCTCCACTCTGGCTTGTGTTTCAGCCCTCCCTTACAGACCGTATAGACCCTACTGGCTGGAGCTGGCTCTGCCTCAGCCCTCAGCAATCCTCACAAGCTCCTCCATGCCTTCATGCCTCAGACCACCAAATTCCCACTGGCATCCCCTTGCCCACTTCCATGGGTATCAAGTCTGCAAAGCTGCTCTCCCATTTCTAGCACTGCATCAGATGTTTTAAAGATCTTCTGCCTACAACCCCTAGACGAGTGAAAGGCTACTCAAGAACTAATGTGATTTTGCAAATGAAAAAAAATAATAACCCAGGTGTCAGCCAGCAGAGCTGAAAAGAAAAGCCAACATAAAACTGCTCAGGAACCTGTATCCATCCTGAAGAACTCTTGCAAGGCCAGTAACTAGCTGTCATTTGGGGCCTGAGGAGACCTGTGTGTGAATGTGCTTCTACTCAATCTCCAGGGTGGAAAAGGTTGGTCTTGTTACCATATAACAAGGGCCTGACCCTAGGACAGCCACAGGCAGCCTGACCCAAGCAACCCTTTCTGCTCATCTCCCTCTGAACTCTTCAAGCCCTCTGCCCCCTGCAGTTTCCTCACAGCCCAGCAGACTCAGAGATGCAAGATGAACTTAGGTGATTTCTGTATTGAATCTCAGCCAAGAGGAACTCCAGGTGGTCTCAGACCAACCTGGCTGGTGGCTGAATGGTTAAAAGTAGGATGTAAAGATAAGACAGTACATTCCTATAAGGACACAGGAGAGTACAATAGTGATACAAGGCTACAAAAAATTTCAAAAAAATTTAAAAGGAGACATTTTGCCAAAATTAAAGACATTTTTTAAAAAGTAACAGCATTCCTTAGTTGTTTCAGTACCTTAGCTGTGATGGGAGGCTCACTAACTTGTTTTATGGCTCACCCTGGGCAAACACCTCTCAGAAAGGCTTTTAGAGAAACAACATTTTTTTTCTCATGTTAAAATGAATAGCAGATACAGAACAGGCGCTCTGGGCAAGTTGTCTCTTCCTTGTGTACAGTGAAACAGCCCCCCCAGCTTTGCCTTCCTGCAGGTGTGCCAATCCTCCCTTGTGACAATGCTCTGCAGCATTATGCAGTGCTAGGGCTGGACATCATCTTATTTAGCTCTTAAAGGATTTTAATATACATTTTGTTGTGTGTTTGAATGAACCAATTTCTGAGTTAAGTCCTTTTAAACCAAGTTCACTACAAATTTCATTAATTAAATGCATTTTTTCATAATATAACCAAAATTATCCTTCTCTTAATATGGAGTAGTTAAAGCACAGTAGTTATGAGTGATAAAACTGGGATAGAGAATGTTTGAATTAGTTGGCATGTGTGATGTTAGCTCTGGAGAAAATTTGACAGGCTGATTGTCTGTATCTGAAGAAACCATATGAACACCCAGGATGCTTTACAAGTGGGGTTGCACATAGTGGGCAGGAGCAGAAAGGTGACTCTGGGTGGTCAGCAGAACATGTCCTTGTACTCTCCTACAGACACCACCTCATCACTGATGATGGTGCATCAGCCCCAGGTGCAGCAATTGTTTGTCTGTGATGTGCTGACAGCAACCATTCCATCACAGGAGGAGCAGGGAGAGCCGTGGAGACTGGGACTGCCATTTTCTCCTGCTGCAAACCAGCAGCCAGGCCCCAGGCACTGAAGCCCTGCTTCTTCCATTGATGTGACACAGCCAGAGAAGCAAAGGAGCTGTTTGACATGGCACAGCTGCACAAAGGGCTCATTCTCCCAATCCACCCCATTACCAGCTTGGGAATCAAAGGATTTTGCTCTCCCCAGCAGCTGAGCAGGCAAGGTTTACACACAGCTTTCCCTTACCATTGTGTTTTAATCTCTGCTGCAGCAAAGTCCCCAAACAGGTCCTGAGCTAGCTACTGTGCCTTATTCCCAGGGCTGTTCATTCCTGCCACCATTCACTCTGATGATCCCAGCACAAAGGAACAGAAATTACTAGAAACCTTTGCATAAAATCCAGTGCCATCAGGAGCTTTCTATGTGTTCTAGAAAAACCCAGGTTGGTATGGAAAGTTTCCCATTGCTACAGACAAACAGGAGGGCCTGAGTGAGGGCAGGGCCTCTCCTGGCCATGAACCAGTTTTGTGATGCCCTCAGACAGGCGAGCTAAAAGTCCGCAGAGGCAGACGACCCACTTGTTTTGTTTTTCTGGTCACTGCAAGCAGCAGTGACAGTGTTGACTTAGCCTGCCACATGGGACTGCAGACCTACTTTCAAGTTTTACAAAGGTGATTCATGGATCCAAAAGGGCAGGGGGGAGCAGAGGCAACAGTAGAAATGAAGCCTACTTCTATTTCTGTTTCAAAACTCTTAGACTAATGAGCAAAGCAGGATCTGAATGACTGGTACTTACATGGGAATGTGGCGAGATCTTGAAATCCATCATGAAAGGTTTTTCCAGTGGTATTTGGCAGTGATTTGTCAATAAGCAAGACCTTGCACATAGTGAAGTTGGCTGACATCTACAGTGGAGGAGGTAGGAAGGAAAAAGGTTCAGAGTACAATTGTGATAACTTGTAATGAGATCACCAAGAAATGGCAGAGAGGAGGATCGAGCTCATCAGCAGAAACTGGAACAACAACATGCTCCTGAGCACGGAGCATAAACTAGGAATCTGGCTGCAAGAAGTCAGGTGTCAAGGTCAGGGTGATACTTTTAGCACTTGAATTTTTTACTCTTAAAGCCACAAAAAAATAAAGTTTATTACACAGCAGCTGTGAATGCTCTAAAAGTATCTGTGAAACCAAGAAGAAAAAACATTAAAAACTCCTCTGTAGATTTGCTTCCACCAGCTTCCATATGGTGGGAGGACTATTCAAGGAGATCTTCCAGCTCTCTCCCATGATTATTCCATAATGTAAAATATGAATATTGTATGGAGGAGGTTAGGAAAAGGATTTTCTTCTGTTTCCTATGTTTAAAACTCTTCTTTTTTTCCTGACAGTTGTTCTTTTATCTTAAAAAGAAAAATAAAACATTTACTGAATTATGCCAGGTGGCTAATTAAAAGTTATTCTAGAGAAAATGCAGACCCTTGCTAGCATATAGAACTGTTAATAACTTTTATAAAGAAAAACTTTGCAAACTTTTTTTTTTTTTTAACAAGTAAGCCATAAAGAGGGTTTGTGTGCAAAATTAATAAACTTATGTAGAGATTACAAATTCCACAGGGACTCTCAGCTACCACTGGAAGGAGAAAAAAAGGGCCTAGGATACCACTACCCCCTCCCTTCCTTTGTTCCATTTGTGAGTTTTCATGCATTAAGGCTATTTTGAGTTCCATAACCAAACAGAAGAAACAAATCAAAACCAATATCCCTAATAAAAATCTTCCCTCTACGGTGACAACAGGAGTTATGTAAGACACTTAAATAATGTAACTCTTAAAAGGGAGAATTGAAAATGTCAGGCTGTAACCGTAAGAAGAAGAAGAAGAAGAAATAAGCAATGGGAATTTAAAGATTTTTTCTGGAAGTGTCAGAAAATCAGAAAATGAAAACCACTCAGCTCATACTCATAACGCTTAGAAATTGTCCCAGCACCAGTTCTCAATCTGCAGGCAAGTGGTGACCACAACTACTCTTTAGCCACTAGCCATGAACTCCAGAAAAAGAAATTTTACAGACTAATATCTCCTATTGTTTGGATTCAGAGATCAAGTCCAGAAAATATCTCCGAATCAGTGTTCCTTTCCATGTTTCCAAGACAGGTTCCCCTGGCATATGTGGAATTGTGGCAGAGTCCAGATCCTGCCTCCCACCCAATTTTTACCTTTTTACAGTTATTTCCCTGATACAGTGAGACTTCCTGTGCCCTGCAAGCCAAAGTGAACTTTCTTAGCCAGACACTGGAGATGAAAATCAGGCAGAAATTTCAGGTATGCAGGACAACCAATGCAATTTACATTTTCTGATCACCCTTATATAAAAAGAGGCTTGTGTGTAGTATTTCAAGCTGGGTTAAATAATTTCACCTCTGAAGTTATGTGTGCTGTTGCTCTGGGGTTTCAGTCCCATTTTCTGGATTGGTTTAGTTATGTTCAAGTGAAAACAATAGTTCTCAAGTTGAGGGAAACTACATAGAATAACAATTGGAAACAGCAATAGCAATACAAAGAGCAAAGCAATGCATCTTGGCTCAGGCGTTGGATCAAGTGAGGTAAATCCACTGTACATTTTGTGTTGCTCTTTTTAGTTGAGTCCATCTCCAAACAACAGCTGCTGCACAGCAAGTTTTTGGTATTGAATCACTTTTTCATCTCGTAGTCATTAATAATTTTCCTGAAAAGGAAACAGGCCCCTTAATGCCCCTGGTTGCTCCTTGCAGGTTCTGCAGCCAGCACAGCACTGCTGCCTTTCACCCACCTCTGCCTTCCAGCACCCTTTGTTCTGGGAGCTGGGGGTCCTCACACCTGCTTATGTGGCTTCATCTCTGACAACACTTTAAAAAATGGTGAAAGCAACATGATTTAAAATGCCAGTCCAAATCCATTGGCGTCTCCTGGGCTTTCCTGTGGGAAGCAGAAAAATCTCAGGGGTATTCCTCATGATCACCTTTCTGCACTGCCCTGTATGTCCTCTCCGGGGGATTGTGAATCTGGAGAGGGTTTCACTGCCTTCAGGATTTTCAGGGGAGGCTGTGGAATTCAGAGTCTAACACAAATCCATATAGGTCAAATAATTTAATAAAACTTGGGTACAAGTATTGCGTAGGAAAGGAAACACACAGCATAACCGAAACATCCCCTCATCATGCAACCCTAGAGGCCGGGTACCCTGCTCTGACATCCACTGGCAGTCTGGCATTGCCACCAGAGACCAGCAGCAGGAGTGAGGAGGCAGTGGTTGCTGCCTGGTGCTGATAGTTGTTCATGCTGTGGAACAGAAAGAAGGCGTCATTATTCTTGCTAACACAGAGTGAAGTGTTTCAGTAATAACTCCGAAACAGAGATATTACTGGTAAGGAGTGACTAGTGTGCCTAAACATGCCCCTCTAATGACATTTCATGTGCTTTAGTGTACCTGAGTCCTCCTTGCTAGGCTGTCAGGTCTGACACCAGACCTCTGGAAAAGCAACTGTCCTTCTGCATCAGCCACTGGAAGTCAGACAGAAAAGCAAGGGCATCTCAAGTAATGCTAGGCACGCATGTTCAGGAACCTCAGTCATTCCCCAAGGATCCAAAGGCATGTCCTTCATTTGCTGTATTGTTTGAGCAATGTTCTCTGTAGCAAAAATAGACACAAAGGACATGTAAAACAAAAGCTAAAAGCTATTTAACTGCGAAGAGCAATTTTCACCTGAGCACTGTGTGGTTTCTGGACTAGGAAAAAAGTCACCTACTTCTCTCTCATTGTTAATACACCTTTTTATTAGTGTTAGTCTTTCCAGCTCTACAGGCTCTTTCTCTGGCTCTTGAGGCACTTTCAGGATAGTTAATCCTGTCCTCTTGCAGAACAGGTAGCTATAATCTTATTTGGCATGTGGGCTGCCAGCACCATTAAATGCAGTGCCATTATGTTACTTGGTAAAAACTATCAACTCCCACCTGGCTACAACCTCTTTCAGGGAGTTACAGAAAACAGTAAGGTCTCCCCTGGGCCTCCTTTTCTCCAGCCTAAACAAGGCTCACATCAGCCTTTTGTCATGAGACTTCTGCTCCAAACCCTTCACCAGCTTTGTTGCCCTTCTCTGGACTTGCTCCAGCACCTCAAACTCTATCTGGTAGTGAGGGGCCCAAAACTGAACACAGGATCTATAGTGTGGCCTCACCAGTGCTGAGTGCAAGGGAATCATGACTGCCTGAGTCTTGCTGGCCACAACTTTTCTAACACAATTCCATATTAAAGGGACCCTGATGTGTCCCTTGTTACCCTGTGCATCCTGCCCTTCCATCAATATTCTCTCATTCATTCCTCCTTGTTTAAAGAGACTCAGAAACCCAAGCCCAACACAGTACTTTGACTTAATTTGTCTCTCCATTAGAGCCCTTTCTCCTCCTCCACTCTTGGATGACCTTCTGGACCCTGCCAGTTTTCTTATAGAATATGGTTTCCACATGTTTTTGCACAGTACCTAGGAATCTGTTTTGAACACAGTATTCTTTTTATGAAGAGGAAATGCTCCATCTAGATTTCCCATCTCAAAACTTGTTCAGTCCTTTTTGTGAGATCTGTGGATGTATCTCCATAATCTGCAGGTGCAGGTGCAAAACCCTGGAAAGCTCTGGTCACCCAAGCTTCAGTTGCACTCCTGGAGACTTCATGTGATGGACTCAATGTTTTCACACTTCACTCAGTTCTCATATTTCTGCAGTAAATATCCTCATTCCTCAGTTATTTTCTACCAAATACAGTATCTATGGAACTCGGGTTTCATAGGTTGGCAACTTTTGTGTTTCTAACTTCTGCTTTTGAAAGATTGTAGTAGGTCCCAGCAGATTCATATTTTCTTCTACTTTATAAAATGTAAATAATTAATTGAATGGGGTAAAAACCTTCAGGTATTTGTGGATGGAAAAAGAAATGCTGGTTCCCAAAACATGTGATCAACAGATGGTGGTAAAAATGCACTAATCTTTTTCTATTTGAAAAATAGTTCTTAAATCCTCATTTTTAATAAATCAAACAAGGAACAAATTTTCCACTGTTGTAAAGATCGTGCTATTAAAAAATAATTGTTCCGAAGTAGATCCTAGTTAATTTGCCAATCCTACAGTGTTTTCAACACTCACAACCTTTTGAAATTTTTTTCTCAAAGTGAAAAATTCAAGTGATTATGAGTGATCACTCGAACTATCACTTGTGAAGTGGTCTAAATGGTGATCCAGTGTTAGCTGTAGGGGCTCTTTGCAGAGAACAGTTAGATCTGCTGGCTCTTTCATTAATGTTACAGTAGTAGAACAAAGATGTTTCATAATGGCACACCTACATCCTCCAAACAGGCTTTTTCATCTGGTTTTTGAACACGATGCATACATACACTTGTCTATGGTCATACACACACACATCTGTATGAGACACTTATGCACAAAACTAGTTCACAGTTCTCCTTCTTGCATTAGCCTTCACAGACAACATTGCCCAGAAGGTGATCCAAGTAAAACCCACCTGACACTTGGAGAGCAATGCCAGTTGCTGCACTGAAAGCCTCATCACTGCCATTCTCTGTGGGGTGTGTTCTATTTACTGGCATAGAAGTTGCTCAAATAGTGATGGTCAGAGAGTCAGAAAAGCAGGGAGCACTCCCTGGAGCTCTCACTGGCCTTACATAAAACCCTTCCATTCTTTTTTGCCATTAAAGCTGATCTGCAGTATTCAGACATCCTCTTAGGAGCTCTTTGGAGAGGACGTATTTCTCATAATTTATACTCTGAAAAAGAGAGAGGCCCCGTTCTCAGTGGGACCATATGCTGATCTACTACCATCCTGCTGATCAGATATATTGACATCAAATTCTCCCCAACACAGTGTCTACTATGCACTCTGATTTGCTCATAAAGTTATTTCTAATTTCAGAGCAAGCACCTCTCCTACTGTACTTGCCCAGCTTACCCAAAGCATCTCCGTAAAGGTGATCTTCTGCCTGGCTGAGATAATTAAGTTGTTACAGACTGGGTAATCCAGGCTGGCTGCACTTACTGTGCAGCAAGTCTGCTATTGACAGGGGCAATTTTCTCACTAAAATTAGGCAGACCTTCTGCAAAGGGAAGAGATGTATATGCTTACAGCAGAAAGAGAACATGACACAGTATGACAGCTTTATGCTGAACCACAGACAAGGGGATGTAAAGCACAGCTCCTGGCCTAAGTGGCATGTGCCTTAACACAACTGTAGGAAGGCAGCTGAGTGCAAGCGTAAAAAATCCTGTAAATGTATGCAAGCACATAAAAGAGGCTGGACACAAAACAGAGTTTATCTCTAGCATGCAAAACTTTTCTCCTGAAGAAGCCACTTACTCACCACAAGCTCGTCTCTCCTCCCACCATTGCAAGAAAATGTGGAATAGTTCTTTGCCTCCCTTTTCCCCTCCTCACCTCATGGTTTCCATTTTATTAAAGCAGATCGGTTTTCAGGTTGAGTATCACCAAAAATCCCTCCCTAACAGAAACACAGGAGACAAGCAGTTGTCATGGGAAATGCTGGCTCCCTGCTGATAACTTTGTGGTGGCTCAGGCAATTGCCTCCTTATGTTTCCACTGAGATGGAATGATAAAACACCTTAGTGCCAAAGGGGTATGAACATGTGCAGTGATTACAGTGCTTGCTTTGCTTCCCTGAAGTCATGCTATCAGTAGTACTTTTGCACCTGGTTTGTCCCACCCTTGTGCATACTTCAGTTGCTAGTAGTGGGAAGCCCACACAGTGTTGGAGGCAGGAGAGCAGAGAAGAGGGAATGGAGGCTGCCCCTTACAAAAGCACTCAGGGGGTCATATCTGAGTAAGAGGAATAGCCAGGCAGAAATCACAGTGTTTCTGACAGTGCCCTCTCCATTCTGACACTATCCTTTGAAAGACTGTGAATATAAAGGAAACACCTTGTTCCGCCTTTGTTTAATGCAAAACTGCAGATTGAATTCATTGTGTGTGTCTGATGAGAAAATGATGAAAGAAACCTCAAGCCCTTTCTATTGGAAGCTTCTGCAATGCAGTGCACAAGTTATCCACACCTTTTACTGAACTGGTCCCTTAGAGGAAAGGCTGAATACTCATGAATGGTAAAAGAGAAAAGGAACTGCTTTTAATTACAATATTCAAATATTCCTTTCAGTATCAAATATTCCTCTTAAGATTCTGAAAAGATCAACTGTTTGTTACTGCAGCACACTCAGCCATGAACATTTTCCTAGGTAGCATGACTGGGGGTATATTTAAAACATAAATGCAGCTAAGAGAAGGTTGAAGCTGGAAATTTCCAAATGAATGCTTTTTCTTCCTCCCCCCTTTCTGTCTTGTCTGCCTGCATCACAAGCAGCCTACTTTCCTGTTTGCCTAACGCGTCAGGGTGATGTCCTGTGAGGATTTTAGCTATTTCATCACTTTATACTTGTAGTTCAACAGTAACATTCCAAAGTCCTCAGGAGGCACTTTTCTCTCGACGTTATACATCCCCTCGATTGCCTATACATGGAAAGAGATTCATAACTAATGTAGTTGGTGTCACAAGATTCCACCGGCACAGCAGTCAATATGGAATGCGGCACTAATTGCGAACAGCACCTATCTGCTCAAATTACTGTCGGAATGCTAACCTTGGGAAAAGATATTTTTATGCATAAGATTTTCTGCAAAAGAAATATTACTGGAAGTGAAACAGCCAGACTTCCAGTTATGAGAACGAGCTCTGTTTTTGCCCTTGTTACTGCTGCTTTCACGAAGGAAGAAAATATATCTTAAGACCAATTTCCCACTGAGGTTAATAAAAAAAACTGCAAAAAACAAGTGGCCATGGCAATACTGAAAGGAAAAAAATATCTAGATCCTGTTAAGTTATAAAGACAGTGTTGTTTGTTTTAGAAAACATAGAAATTTCTTAGATGACTTAAATATACAAAATGTAATGTGAAAAATATCCTCATTTGCAGTGCAGCATTTTTGATGGGGTGTCTACATTTTGTGTAGCACACAGAAAACTTTTTAGGATACATAGAGAAGGATTTTTCAAAAACATGTCACAAGGGACTGATTTTAGGATAGTTCTGTGCCACTTGCTTCCACAAAAATCCATATGCGTTTTGCAAGAGGGTCTGGCTTCCAGGGGTGAGGATCCCTTGGCCACCCTGGGTAGCAGTTCGGGTTCGGGATGAGGAGGAGGTTTTATCTCTTGCCAGAATGAAGCTCAGCACAAAACAATTCCCCAGGAACAAAACAACAGCAGAGAAGAGGAATCCTGTTTCAGGGATTTGGAGAGGGAGAACAGAGAAAGGATGCCAGTTGCATCCACTGGCAAACTAATTAGTACAAACTAATGGTCTTGATGAGCACAGTGTGATCCAGACCCAAGGAAAATATTCTTTTCCCAGAATAATCAGTGCCTTGCAACCTGAAGAATGTATAAGGTTTCTGAGGGAGGGAAAAAAAAAAAAGGAAAAGAAAAAAAGGAATAAATCAAAGAAATAATTTTCATAGTTTAAATCCATCTTTCCATAATAGACTGTTTGTTTCACAGAGACTGACATCATTTATTTCAGTGAGCTGTTGATTAGGATTTATTTCTTCTCTCACAAAAAACTCCCACCTGGAGTGAAGGAATCACTTTCGAATCATACTGCTGACCAGAATACCTCCTTATTTCTCAGCATGCCATTTCTATCATAGGTACATGTTTTCCCACTGCACTCTAGAAGTGTGCAGTATCAAAACCCATCATGAATTATACACTGAGATCTCACATACAAAATGTTCTCATGTTTACTCACCCTACTGTTAACTTCTCCAAAAGCCAGTTAAATTACCTTTCAGTGTGGACAGACTCTTCAAAGCAGCACGGATCCTGTGTTCATTTTCCAAAAACAGGCAATCAGCTAAGCCTGAGGGTTTGTTCTCATCCCTCTTGAATTCCCTGAATTGCAGTTTTAGGTAACTGCTCATCTTTTGCTACAAGGACCAGTAGCAAAGTAAGTTAGGTGATGCACCGTGATGCCTCATGTTGGGGTTCCTCCCCTCTGCCATGTGGTCCTGGGAGAGGGGCCCCGGGCTAGAGGAAGGGCCTATGGGGTTTCCCTACTCCCTGGTCAGCCTCGTTCCCCATTGGTTGTTTCGTGTTCCCCTGCCCGGGAAGGACCCTCTGGTCCTGTGTTTGTTCAGTTCTTGGCCAAGTCGTCGACCAGGTGGCTGGAAAAATAAACATCTCTGAAAATATCTACCAAGAATTGGTCCATATATTCTTTTCCACGGGCCTTGCTGTCTGATACACGTGTTGCAAGAATCCCCACTGCAACAGCCTAAGACACATATTCGTCTTGCTCCAGACTCATTCTAAAACCTGCTCCCTATTGACCTGGCTTAAAATAGGTATGTGGACAAAGGCACTGGGAAATGAAAAGTTGCCAAATACAATGTAAACTTTTTATGCATATGCTCTAAAAATGATGATGGTTCCAAAAGTGGGAAAAGTCTGCCAGTATCTTTAACACAAAAATATACTCTAAAAAAAAAATTAAATTACTGGAAGCTGAAAGAAATCCCCTTTCCCAGAATCACAGAATGGGTAAGGTTAGAAGGGATCACTGGAGGTCATCTAGTCCAACCTCCCTGCTCAAGCAGGATCCCCTAGAGCATGCTACTTGTCATTCTGTCCGAACAGCTTTAGAATATCTCCAGGGAAGGAGATACTCACAATTCATGTAAATGAAATAATGAGGTGTTTTAATACCACTGCTATTCATTCACATGCTATTCATTACCTGAGCAATCCAGGATGAAAATGAAACTTTCACATTCACACGCCTACAAGCAAAAAGCTGAGGCAGCAAAACTGAAGTTCAATTAGCACTTACCAGGCAGCTTAATTAGTGGTTCCCTTCAATGAGCTCCACCTGGGCTGTTATAGCCAATGGCTCTGGGATAGTGCAGCAGCAGCAGCAGCAGCTAGCTAGGTTATTTGGCTCTGTACTGTTAGCATGAGAAATGGAAACAGTGCTAAAGTAATTATTGTTCTGGACACAAGAAAAATTAGTGTTTTGACTAATGAAACATGGTAAGTGATGAAGCCTCCATTAATATTATCATTTTTTTTTTAATGTGTTGGATGATGAAGCATTAAGGTTTCTATAGCATTTGCTGATTTCAGCTCTTAGGAATACTGATCTTTTGAATCTGATTGTTCAAGTGACTGTATTCTAACTTGCTCTTCTTGAGAGTTTTTCATAGGTTTAAATACAATTTTCTTTAAATTAGGCAAACAAATTCTTTGAACTTGACCCTATGAAGAGCTGAGCGACAGCAGTAACCCTGTAACTACTTCTATTACCATTTCCTGACTGGATTTTTTTTTTTTTTTTGCTAGGGAATAAGGGTTAGATATGGGACAAACATTAATTTGTTCAAAGCAGCATCCAGTCAGAGTTATGAGCATCCAAAGAAAGTATTATGAAGGCAGCTGGTCCACAGATCATCTGTAACTTTGAAAGCAGCTCTATTTGAGCTATTTCATATCTCCATCTGGTTCCTTCATTGTCAGAAAAGCAACTGCGTATAAATAAATCTTCAATGAATGATGTAGGAGGATTTTTCTTTTGACAGAACAATATTCAGTGAGACTTTTTTCACTTTTGTAAATGATTCTGCATTTAACAGGCAGATAATTCTGAAAAAACTGTTACAATCACCTCATGCAGAAGCCCACACCAGAGCCCAAGTTGATTTTGCCTGACTTAATCCTGTTAATCTTCAGGTCACCTCTCTCATTTCATGATTTTTAAGGACAGGAAATGAGTTGATTGAAAACATGTGGAGAAATGACCTTCCTCTTTTCCTCTTATTGAAAAAAATATTGAAAATATTCTCCAATCCAGAATCCAAAATTTGTAGCAAAATGCATTTTTCCTCTTGCAGAGTACAGCAAAGTTGGTCAAGAGAGTCAAAACAAAATTTCTTTTGCTTAATTTTTCCTTTGTACCATCTCACTGTCTCTAGTCCTTTTCTCTGTTCTCAAGGATGGAAGCAAAATAGAAGGACAAAAGCTATGGAGCATCCACTTAACTTACCTGAAGCTGTTTCCCAAGCCACACAAGCACAATGGGGAATGCTGACCACTATCCAGTTGGGCTGATGTGAATTTCTTTGTCCATGCTTGGATTGACACTGACCACCCAAGCCAACAACTAGAGAGCACATGGCTGGGGAGACCATTCAGAGCTTGACTGGGAAAATTCGCACTGGGAACACTTTCAGTCTTTACTGAATGCCGTGGAAAAGCCAACACAGCTGTTAGGATACAATGCCATGCACAGACAGAGGACACCTCCACTGCCTTGCCTGGGTGACAGAAATGGCACAGGTCTGCCAGAGCAGTGTTCTCAGCTAAAACACACATCAGTGTTCACAGAGAGTGTCCCTACTCACTAAACTCTCAGGGTGACCTATGTCTCACATCAGTCCGTGGTGACAGCTCAGAGTAGCTGACATAACACAGAGTGAAAACTCTGCTAGGATTAAAAATGTAATAACAGTAACCATAGAGATATTTTCCACCTGTATTTCTCTGAGATATAAGGTATTAGAAGAATTTCTTACAGAATCAACAGCGTGTGGTACCTTCTCCCAGGTGACAGAACCTGAAGAAGTGGTCTCAAATTTCACTGGAGGAGGTTTAGACTGGATATTAGGGAAAAATTTTTCATGGAAAGGGTTGAAAAGCATTGGAACAGACTTCCCAGCGTAGTGGTGGGGTCATCATGCCTGGAAGCATTCAAAAAAAGGGTGGATATGGCACTTGAGGGCATGGCTTAATGGTGAATGTGGTGGTGCTGCTGGGTTGGCAGGCAGTTGGACTTGATAAACATAGAGGTCTTTTCCACCCTTAACAATTCTATGATTCCATAATAGCAGTGTCTTGTTAGAGTAAGATTGGGTTAATTAATAGATCAAAAGTAGCTGTCATTAGAGAAAGGCTATGCAATTAACAGGGAAGTTTTTATAAGCTCCAATTTGGTCAGAAGCTCTTCTGATGGTATGAAAGCCCAAATGGTCACAAAGTTTGCTGCAACAACAGCAGACTGAGGCCACCTCTTCCAAAACACAGGATTACCCTTCCTCCCCAGTCTGTTGTTTAATATTGTCCATACCAGATTGCTGTGCACAGCTGTTTCATCTTCATGTTTGAGTTTCTTCCTTCACTGAGTATTTCACTTTTTCTCAGTGCAGCAATACATACTAGGGCTTCTGGGCATGGATTTTTCATTCTGGGATCTATGTCTCTGGCCTCTCCATGACCCAGCCACAGCTGGCACCCCAGATGCTTCTTTCCAGCATAGGCTCTCCAAAATCTGCTGCTCCAGAATCTCTTTCTAATCCAATTCTCTTCAACAAGCTGGACTTCATGCTTGCTCAGCTGCATAGATTTACTTGACAGAGTTTGGCCCTTTTTTAGTCCAATTTACGTGGACAGCCAGTATTATATTGTTGCAGTAGTCAGAGATGACACATGGTAGGGAAGAGTCCAACTGGTCAGTGGCTTGGACCCAAAATCCTTGAGCTTCATCTCACCTATACTATTTTTAATTGGTTCCATCTAATTTCTCTAGTATCTAATTTTACATCATTAACAGTCTCAAGGTCTTCACTATGTCAGTGGCTCTAATAAAATAAACAGGAGTTTGTGTTCTTTATTCTTTAATATTTGTGCTTTAGGCTAGAGCAAGGGGAGTTTTTTTAAATACAGACCACAAGTGGCTGGATACCAGGGGTGTTTTTCTGTTCAAAAAGGTCACCATTACCCAGGCAGCTACTAAAAATTTGACCCATGGTTTCACACAGTAGTACTTGACACATTGCACAGCCCTACTATGGATTTACTTGTAAAGACATTTCTAAAAACAACAAAACCATATTGTGTCTATTGTACCCCCAAGCTGCAGCCAGGATCTTCCTACATAAATATAGGGAGCCAAAATTTCCAGGGACTTTTTGGGGTGAGGAACAGACCATCATATCCTGATCTGATCCAGTTCTGGTTTAGCACCCATGTACAGAATTGGCTGGATATGGGTGTGGGCATGAAAGGCATTAAAATATTTGCATTTATGTGTCGTGTACATTTTTATCTCTCTTATTCTTAAAGGCAGAGTACATTATAATGTCAAATGCAATAGGACTTTCCCCTCCCCCAAAATAATATAGTTGCAGAGAGCTGAATCTCCTAACACAATACTGCTCCGCAATTTAGAGTTCACGTGGAGCAAACAGCACTGGATTTCACTGCTGTAGCGTAATTCTCAGCGGTCATATATCCTGCACAGAACTGGGTTTCTGTCCTGCCTTTTTAACTGATTGTTCATCAAATTACTGGGTTATTGCATGGTAAACAACCATCAGTGGGAGTAACATAGCTGTCTGGAGAACTCCTGGACTGTATGATAAGAGGTGATACAAGCAGGACACCAGGATTGTGGTAGAGAGGTGTTAGTAGGAGTATGACACACCTATGAGCATTGACACAGTACTGCCTAAGCTGTCAAAACATAGGCACATTTAAGAAAGCACAGTCAAACTGGGGTTCAGCCACTTGCAATTTTAACAGTAAGTGGAAGAGACATCTTGATACTCGTAGGAAACAGGAATGGTCACAACTGGCTGAGGTGCAGCAGGTAGAGCTATGCTTGGAGGAGTGTTTTGCTGATAATACCTGATGTGCAAATACCATTAGAGAGCAGTGACTGGGGCCACCCTGGTGCTAAGTGGATACAATTTTGTGCCTTCTGTAACCACAGAGATTTGTCTAACGCCCGTGTCTCTCTCCTTTCCCCATCACACCTCCATCAATGGACTCCACTTCTTGAAGTATCTCTGCAATGAGCAAGGTCTGTCCTTTCAGACACCAGCCTGCTTGGAGGTTATTGATAACCATAAAGATATCATCCCCAGAGGCTGTTTTTGTTTATTTTTCATGGGCAAAAAATATATTTAATTGGTTCTGTGAATCAGAAGAATGACTCCCTCCTTCTATTATGGTAGGATGTATGCAGCATTATATGACACTGCCCTTTCCACCACACAGTTTCTTCTACAAACATATCTGCTATTATTTCAAAGTCTTCTTTCATATTATTAACTCACTGTGTACTAAGTTATCTCAACTTCACCCCTTTTGCAATACAGTAATCATAATCTTTGATTTTACACAGTGGAAGAAACTGAGATAACTATGCCCTGTTCCCACTTTCTCCATACCCATATTATCTTTGTCACTTTCTTCCTTACACAAATCACACATAGATACAAGAAAGATTAAAGTGACCACAACCAAAGCAATTATAAAGCCCCCTGAAGCTTCTCTTGCCTTTTGTGACATCTCACAGAGTCACTCATCTCAGCCTTTTCCAGACAGAGCAGTGGTGGTGTTTCAGGACACTCTTTCCATCTACCCTATCAGCCCCTCTGAGGAGCAGCAAAGAAGATCACCTTGGTATGAAGGCTGCTCCTAGGCCAGTGAAAAGAGAAATCTGATGCATGTTCTTTCATGCCTCACAGAAATTAAATTTGCCAGACATCTTAATTAACAGTAAATTTAGACAGAGAAAGTAAAATGTAATTGTTTTCACCTTAATTTTTTATCAAAGTGCACGACCATGCACCTTCTAAAAACCATTTGAAAGTGGTAAAGACAGATCCTTGGTTACTAATTTTAGAGGGATCATCATGATTTCAGTAGTCTGTCTCACCCACTCTGTCAGGAACACTAATTTCCCACTTGGCATTCTGATGCTGAAGGCTTGATTTATGGGAAGACTTGCAGTTGTGAAGGACTTGGACATTTTTTCCACTCCAGGAGTGGATGCTGGGTGCCAGTTTCTGAGGCTGGTGGACCAGCCAAACCCCAGCCTAACACTGCAGCTGCTGACCTCAGGGTCAGTTGCAGTGATTCTCAGCTCCAAACCGCTGCCCCCACCCCGAGGTTGCTTTGATTTACAAGCATGCATGGTTTTTCTAGGACAGGTAGTTATTCCTACTCACCTGCAACTTTAACTCCTTCAGTCCCACAAACTAAGAGCACTGCAGATTAACTTTGGTTTTCGCCAGCAAATTTGTTCCCTCACAAGGTGAGTAGGTAGAAGTGAAATGTCAGCTGTAAAGGAGGTGAGTTTCTCAAAAAAGAGACATGTTCGTGAAGCAGTGGGGACCTTGGTGGCTGTTAAGGTAACTCAGACACATTTAAATGGCATTTCACATTCAGAAGAGAAGACCTTCTCCTTAACCGTGAGGAGTGATCATTTGGTGACAGTGTTGAAATTGGCCAACAGACTGTAAATAGTCTCTCCTGTGACCCATGCCATAGCTTCTTAGAGGACTAAAATAATTTAGTGTTTGGCACTCTCAGATTTTACTCACAAACATTTATTTAATCTCTCCCTCTCCATATTCTCATTGTGTGAATGGGAAGACAAATGTAAGAACATTGAAATATGATGTTTTGAGAACATGGATCTGGGCTTGCGCCCTCTGTCACTTCAACTTCTCTGCCTCTAGATCACACATAAACTGTTCAGCTGCTCAGTTTATTATATCTAGCCTTAAAGTCTGGGCTCACTCTCCCCAACCTCTAATAGACCCTGGGAGAAATACAAGCACAGCTTTACACTCTATCTCAGTTGTTTCCAAAACCCAAGAAACTGTTGCAATAAAGAGAGAAAAAATGAGTTTAAAGGGAGAAAATAAATTGAATCTGTCAAACCAAATAGCAAGTGGGCTGGCTGGTTAGTTAAATAATTTTTATTGGCTTTTTCCAACTAATCTGCCTGCAGGATTTATTAGTCTTTTACTATATCCTCAAATAAAGCATCCAAATTTAGTTCCAGTTTATGCTTTAGCCATTAATAATTTTGTACATCCTAGAGAGCATTTATATTATTTATTAATTTTATCTAACCATAATTACAGTCATTGTGGCTGTTTAATGAAAAGTTACTCCGGGCCAAGGTTCTAGAATTCAAATTGCATTTCGTCATTTTTACAGAGAGGCCTTTTGGAGTATTTAGTTCCTTACCCAAGGGCTTCCTCCTGGCCAGGAAACATTATGAAGAAGGGATAACTAGAATGGGTTGCGCCCTGGCCCCATGCAAAAGAGAAACACTGCCATGCCTTGTTATTCTATTAGCCTGACTGTCAGAGTCACTCCAACTTGCACCATTCAGGTTTGTACCAATGTCCACACACAATTCTCACCATGCCAGAACCAGGACACACAAGAAGAGAAGAGGCAGAAAGACACTTTGCATCTCTCACCTCTCTGGTTTCTGCAGTAACACTGAGATCAAAGCTTCTTTTTTCGAGGCTATAGATGCACTTGCAGCTCCACGGTCTATGGTAATGAGCCAACAAGTACATCCTCATGCAGCCCACTTCTGAGTTGCTCCATGGCTGTGAAAATGAGAAGTTTGAGTTACATAAAAAGATGTCTTCTTTACTTTTCTCATAGTTTTCCTATGTGGATCTTGTCAGTTTGCTATAGAGCAGACAGTATGTGGCTCTCAATCTTCAAACTGTATGTCATACTGTAATTTTGTCTTTTCAAAGTTTTGAGCACCTACTAACCTCCAGCCATTCAGGAGATGGCACTGAGTGAAATCTCTTCTGTTTTTCATGAATCCTACATCTCATTACTTTGAAGTGGGCAGGAGAAAGTTTCTCCATTCATGTACGCCACAGGAAAGGTTTCCGTGAGTCAACTCTTTGCAGTATAGAAATGGCACTGCTGTAGACTACAGAGAAGAGACAAAATCCATGTGTTACTTTGGCTGCTTCTCATTTTTTCTTTATCAAAACTTATAGGTTGGACAGGCTGTTAGGAAAGAAATCCGACCCAGCTTATCTAAAAGCAGGGACTATTCTTCAAAGAAGATCTCAAGGCATTTGTATGTGGTAGGTTCAATGTTCCATGAACATATCTGAGAGAAAATTTTCCAATAATAAAAGTAATATTAATCTATATAAGGTAACCAGATAGCATTCACACAAGATTATCTTATTCTATGTAGGTTAAATTCATATATTCATTTGCTGCTGCTGAACAAGCTGGCTTTAGGACCTTTGCCCATGTGAGGCCATAATGATTTCTTATTTTGCAGTCAGCTGAGTTTCTACATTTTCCAGCTTTTTAACTTGAATAAGTCCAGCATTAGTCTGAAGTCCTTCTACTCCTTCAGCCGTAAGTTCTTCTCTATATTGTGGCCCCAAGTTAATTCTAATTACTCAGATATTTTCGTGCATGAAGTCTTACAGAATGGATTAAGATTTAATTTTAATTTTAAATTTAGATCCTGAATTTTAAATTCAGGTCTACATCCCTGAAAGTCAAAACCAGGGACCTGGTCACATCATGCATCTGGTCTTCCCACCCACAAAACCTCTGTGGTGTTGAGAGGTGATTGCTCAGCAGGGATGTGAAAACACTGCCTGCTGACAGACCTGCTCTGGGATCCCAGTGTTTCCACACAGCACTTCTCTGGGATCATGCTGTTTCACTGTGACACTAGATTTCATCAGCTGAGTGAGGGCTGACACCTTCATCTGAGATACACAGAGAAGGCAGTCAGGCATTCAGCAGAGCCTAAGAAGGTCTTTGAACATCATGGAGTAGAGTGTGCAGGTTTAGACTTTTGGAGAGAGACTGAGGAAAGTGACAAACAAGGCCAGGGAAAGAGAACAAGGAAATAAATGGACATCAAAAGGGAGCAAAGCACAGTGCCTGATGTGGATGCTTGCAGACAGATGCACGATTTTGTTGCTCAGACTCATGAGTGAGGTCCATGGTGTGGGTGCAAGGCCCTTGGGGTGGGCTCAGCAGTCCCAACAGTCCTCCTGGAGCTGGCAGTGACACCAGCTCTATCCCAGTGCCGGCTGTGCCACAGCCCAAACACACAGGACAGAGGTGAGACAGCAAGTGGAGGTGCCGAGACTGAAGAGGTTCCATGCAGGGCAGTTACAGACAGGGAGCAGCAAGCAGAGCCTTCCCATCCCAAATGTAACTCTCTTTACAGGATGCTGCAGTCTGCCATCTTCTACCCATGATAAACCCAAAAAACAGTTGGTTCCAGAGCAGGAGAGCTCTCATGGAAGGTGTACATGTCGATCCCCATTATGTGTCAGACAGCATCAACACAAGCCCTGGAAACTTTTGTGTCTTCAGTTTACCTTACGCTGCAGATAGCCACCACCATAGGGTTGATGGCCATCCACAGCTTTGGAGGGTTTGTGCACCCACCATCAGAGTGGGCTCTGCTGGGCCAGACACACCACAGGCCAGAGAAGTCACAAGGAAGAACAACACAGGTGGGATGGGAAAATAAATTATTTGAAGGCAGGTATGTGTTATGACAGGCTTTTTTGCTGTTGTTTTCTTTTTTCTTTAAAGCAAGTAGTAAGAATTACTAAGGATGCCAGTATTAAAATTGGAGAAAAGAGGAGATACTCTCACATAAAAAATAAGGCATATATTAAAAACTCTAATAAAGGTGCACAAATTCTGTAACATTTTTCAAGTTATAGTGACATTAATAAACAGTGCTAAGAACTTGAAGAAAATATAATTCCCTTGTTCTTTCAACCACTTAGTTCTCAATGTCATCTGTTTTAAAACCTCAGTTTCAATAATCTCAGTCATCCCAATTAAATCAAAAGGACTAAGGGCTGAATCCTTTCTGCAAAATACTGGTTTTTTCACATGATCACTTTGCGTGACATTTGAGACATTTAAAAATAAATATTGACAGTACAAATGAATATGATATATGCTAACAAAAATTATAACATAAAAATATAAATTCCATGACTGCTGCTGTACCCTTAAGTAACTATTTTGTTAAATGCAAGAAAAAAGCTATCATTTTATAGTTAAAACTAAACAGCAGCTTCCAAACTAGCTGTAATCTGAAGACAGATATAAAATGGTGTTAAAGCCTTTAGCCTGCAAGTTAGCCTCCATGCTTCTTTCCACAACAGGGGAGAGAGTGCTGGATGAGCAGGAGAGAATCCCAGGACATCTGATAGCCAGCAAGAGACAAAGAGGGAGCACAGGGTGGCTCTTATCTAGAAAAAGAAATAGCAGCTGACGCAGCTGTGAACAGGCTTATATTATTTTATTTCCAATGTATGACTGATATGCTTAGCAAACATTTCTTGAGATTTGAGGGCTCTGTCTCCCAAGCCTTGCAAGTAGGATGAGCATGGGTACCCACTGCCTCCCCCTGCATCTGAAGGTTATTAAAAGAATGAAGACGTAGGCATGGATTTAACACCACTGGAACCTGTTCAACCCCCGGATTGAATTGTACTTAGTCACAATGAGACCTGTAAATTTTTTGCTCAGGGACAGCCATTAAACTTCATTAGGTTGCAGTCCCTACTAACTTCCACTGAAGTCAGAGCTGTGACCTGTCCCCAGAGACAGCCAAACCCTGATGCAGGCAAGTAGCAGTTACTGCAGTACAGCTTGGTCTGAGCTTCTGGCTGGGCCATGGCTGCAGGATCAGTGATCCACATCAGGAGTGGTAAATCCAGATTGAATCGATCACTAGAATTTGCCCATCTAAAATTGTTTCTAGAAAAACTCTGGGAATACTGCAGATGTGGGGACACAGGCAGTCTAACAATGGGTGCTGCAGCAGGGGAACGCTGTTACCTCATGCCATACCATCCCATTTACTATCTCCTGCATGACTACTGCCTGAACTGAAAAAGTTGAAGTTCCTCCCAGAGGGAGACACCATGCTATGCCTGGGGCTGGCATGGGAGAGAAAGGCCAGGAGGGCCTCACTGATCCCCACAGAAGCCCATCATCCATCACTTGCCTGTGCCCCTGCCTCTCATGGCATGACAGATTTTAATGCATGAAATCCATGAGAGAGCAACACACCCTCCCACGGGTGATGCCAGCTTTGGAGTTTAGATTTGTCTGACAGCCATGAGCACAGGTGAAGAGCAAAGTAAAAGAAGGAGCATGGTTAATCTCTTTCATGTAGGTCTAACTGCAACTTTGTCAAAAAGCAGCCACTGAGATACTTGACTGATGGGAAAAGGACAAGGAGAATGTTTTTACTTTTAAAAAGTGTAAGCTTTTTTCCTATTTATCATCCAGCTAGGAACTATTGCTTGGTTTCCTCTTTTTGCAGGAGAGACCAGATACACGTCAGAAAGTGCGCAATGCAAACGGGGCATTTTAGGCCATGTAGATACCTGTCTTCACCATGACTTCCACTATAACTTTGTCTTAAATCTGGCTGCTGCTCTATGTGTCCTCATCTTCCCTTCTCTTCTCACAGACTGCTATCAAATTTTCCATTGCTCAGCCTTTCTCTCTGCAGGTTTTCATGCCCTCTTTTCCACAGTGACTTTTCCAGCCCTTTTCTTTTCTGCTGTCTCTTTTCCCTTTCCTTATAGTTACACATATATTCTACATATCTTTTTGAGCTACAAGATTTCCCTCTTCTCTTCTGCCAATACTCTCATTCAAAGCCCTTTTTCACTGGTTCCTCATCAGTTTTCTCCCTATTACCCAGTTTGCATGCTCCCACCCCACACTGCACGGCATCCCATTTAAATTAAAGCTGGACACATCCTTGTACCAATTAAACCTACATGTACAGTTTTGTTAAAACATTTCAAAGAGCCCATAATAGCATCTTTACCACAAACACCTGCAAACAGCCCACCATCCTGTTCCCCTGGCTGAAATCACATATTTTGTTCTTCTTTATCTGACTTCTTTATTGTTTCTTTTGCATCCTCCCTGATGATTTAATTTTTCCTCCTTGAGTCCTGTTCTCACATAGCTTGGGTTCTGCCTCTCTTCCCAAAGAAAAGGATACTTGGGAAAAAACATCCTCTTGAAACCCATATTTCACATTTTACTGCATTTCTTCCCTGGATCATGAAATTAATTCAACCCTCAGTTGTTACCCTAGTCTGCAATTCTTATTTCCAGCTTTGGCCTGGATCTCTTCCAAGATGCTTTTTATTTTCACCAGTCTTCACAAACCACTTGGAGTTTCTAGCCTCATTTTGGCTTTATTCCAAGGTCTGAGCAGCCTCTTGATCTTTCTGCTGTTCTTGCATATATGGCTCCTCCACCTTGTGCTGCCTCCCCCTGCCCAGCTGCCCACCACACAGTGTTTCATGATGTTATACTCTCCCATTGATTTCCTCCCTCTTCCCATTGACTCTAGGGATGATATTGGCCAGTATTCTGGGTATTCTCCTTCCCTCTCCAGCTTTCTGGGTGATCTAAGCCACACATGAGGTTTCAGCTTCCACGTGTGTGTCCAGGGCACTGGGCTTCAATCTGGGCTCCTTTTCTCCAGTCTGGGATCTGACTGTCTCTAAAGCTCTTTGTTTATCTGTAACTACTGACAAGCAGAGGGGTAGTTAGGGGAAATTAATGTCATACAAAACCGACAGCAAATGCATGTAAAAACTTCTCTCTGCTCAGTCTGGGCTTCTTCAACCTCATGATGCTGATTGGAGTTTTTAAGCCTTGCTGGGACAGGAATGGGCACTCCTTGTGATTGAATAACAGCTTCTGACACAAGTAGGGAGAAAACCTGGGGTGAGGAGTTAGGGACATTATTGCACCCTGTCACTTCTGATGAGAAAAAAATAGTGGTAATCTGAAATGCTGTTGGGAAAGCAGGATACACAAAGTGAAAATGTGTGTCATGTCTTATTTTCCTGTAGATGTGATCCAGCACCAGAATGGGAGAGGAAACAGTTGATGTGGGATACAAGTGAAAACAGCAGCACTCCTTGGTCTGTGATGATATTCTATGGCAATATATCGGTGACAGGGAAGGAGCAGTTTATGGGAGAGAGCAATATGAGTCCTGCTGCACTAGGAGGGCTTCTCTGTTGTGCTTAAAGGGCATAACTGGCATTTTCCTGTGGCACATCTGCCTGACAGGCACTGGGGTGTTCCTCAGGCCTGGCTCACAGCAGAACTGACAAAGTGGAGACTAATGTTCTTCTGTACGTTATGAAGTGCATCCTTTAACTGGCAGGATTTCAGCAAGAGTCCTCTGCAAAGGCCAAAAAGGCTATGGAGAGACAAAGCAGCAGCCCTATAGGAGCGGTCTATAGGGAATGTTTAAATACAAGCAAAAAAAATGTCATGACAGCTCTGCTCTTTTTTAACTCAACTACAGAAAATCTGATCAACAGGTTGGACAGTTTTTAAAAAAGAAAAAAGAGGCAAACATTTTCCAGGAAATGATGAGTATGATATGCTCTTTCCCCTCTTCTGGGAAAGAAGAAACACCCCAGGGAAAATAAAGATTATTCTACTTAAGTATGGCGGAGGTACACTTTCCAAGAAGCTAGGAGGTAGTGGACACTATCTGGGGTTTCGATAATATCCATTAACATTCCAGATAAAAGGTCTAGAAGGAAGGGAAGTCTGCAGTCAAATAATCAGTTTCTTGACTGGGTAACATTGATTCCTTCTATTCAGCACACACTCTTCAATGACTGCAGATTTACCCACCCCAGCTTTTTCCCTGCCTATTTTAGTGTGCAGGATATCTGGTGAACTCTGATTTTGTAACCACTTCAACCATATTTTTGATTAGACTGTGATCTTGTGGATTCCTCCCAGGGCCAGGATTCATCTTGGATCAACCCTGGCACCATCTTCAATGTTTTTTGCTCCCAGAATTGAAGCTTCTCGAGCTTCCAACACTCCTGTGCAAATCTATGCTCAAAATGAGCCTTCTTTCCAGACAGTTGGAAGTTCCTATGGAGTCTCCCATTTGCCTTTGTCTGGGAAGAGGTGCAGCTTTCCAAGCGCAGCTGAAGAAGGTGTATCCTGACTGGCTGCTCAGCTTGCACAGCATCTGCTTTACCAGAGGAGATGGCCACAACTGCACAGAGGCTGTTCCTGCAGACACATTTTTGTGCACTAGAGTCTGTGGAGATTCAGCCACTTGCTTTCATAAATGAGCTTAGTGAATTAGTTAACTTTATTTTAAATGAAGCATGCCAAGTGAATCCACCAGCTTCAGTAACTCTTACTAATAATAGTAGCTTTCCTCTTTCCCCTGGCTTATTATTAGTAAAAAATGACACAATTTGCTGAGAGTATTCAGCTTAAAGTCCACAGATATGGAGTGGGGAGTTTCAGCCTGGATGAAAATTTTCCAAAGCTACTAGCACATGAAAGCAGGGTTTTATGATGGAACCAGAATTTTAATCGACATAACTAAGGCACTGGTACAGTTATGCAGTCTGGAGACAACCATTCTCATCAAGTACAGCGGTTTAGTTGTATGTTGTTCAGCCATGGATAATTCCATTCGTGGCTCAAAACCAGGAGACCCATGATCAGTCCCCCAAGCATCCTTGGGCAGATGGACTAGAGAGAAGGGAAGGTAAAGAACATTTACTTCTTTCATACTGTGCTGTGATCATCACTGTTGGACTGATTCTCCAAGATGAAGATATCCTAGAGAGTGGCCAGGGAAGCCCATGGGAGGAGCAGAGCCTCACTTGACATAGGAAGCAGCAACCACAGTTTCCCAATTTGGTTTGAGTTACTGCTGTGACACTCAAGCAGCTCCATTCCCTGAGGTGCAGGTGATATTTGTGTGGATGCAGATTTTAACCTTTTTAATCTTTACTTTGTTTCCATTTTCAAAAGGCCACAAGATTATTTGCATGATTAGTCAATTTGAGTAGAACAAAGAGCAGGCACACACCAGAAGACAAGGAAAAACAAGGAGTTGTTATCCTAGGGCCATTTCTGCCATCCTGTAACACTGTACGATAGCAGAACATGGAGAAGGCAAGTGCAGAGAAACATTTCTTTCTGATAACTACATTCTGCAACACTGAATTTTCCTTTGCAAAGGACAGGAAAACACTGGTAAAGATATATACTTTCTTAATAATCGTCCTCTCTGTCTCCTTGGTCTGAATTTCAAGGAAGAAAAGTGCTTTGTGGCTGCTTTCTGACACTAGACTGAACAGAACCATGATTGCATCAGCACTGTTACAATGGCTGGTTTGCAAAGGGGAGGGACTTTCCTCTGAGGGTTCAGACTTTATGCATGTCTCCCATTATGACAGAGTTCCTTGCAGGGTATGTGTTGAAATTCCTCTGCAAGATCTCTCAGGCTTTTTGGCAGCATTATACTTTTTCTCATCCTTTTTCTGGATTAAGAACTCTATCTCTCCACTATAGTATGTAACCCAAGCACTCGATTCCTATGAAACACCTCTAGAAATGCAACATCTCCTACATGGTAGTTTCGCCTCAATCCCATTATTCACTTCATTCCTTTTCCCACTGATATATTTGCAACTCAGATACCTGTCAGGGAACGGGTTTGTCAGTCTCTGCCCTGCACCATGAAGTGAGGGCTGTGTGCATGGCTTCTTGTCTTGGCCTGCCATCATCAGAAAGGCTTTGCAAATCAGTAGGAACAGAATGTACACATTTGGTAGGCAGGCTGGAAAACACTGGGTTTATGTACATGCCAACAGCTCTGCTTCAGAAACACAGAGTGAGCAGGAGCTCATTGGTGGGTGGGATTGTGAGAAAAACACACATATTTTATAGCAGAGGGCAAGGAAAACAGTCCAAGGAATATTCCCGCTGATCTTTAAGATTTGGAAATAATACTGCTTTTCATGACCTAAGCATTTAAGGAACTACAGCTGCAACCCTTCTCTCCCTTTTTTGGTCACCCTCAAAATATTGCAACCAGTGTTGCAGCTGAAATCTGTCACTCAGACTTGCTGTAGTGACTGAGATGGCCACAGGAGAGTGGTGACCAACGCATCAGGTTTTGTGCAACCAGGAGGTGTGAGATCATTGCCACTACTCCTCAGTGCCAATGAGTAAGTAAATGTGACTGCACTAGACCCAAATGCAGAGGACCACAACATGACTCACACAGGAAACTCAAGTTTCAGTGCCATTTATTCATATGCTCACAATTCTTCCAAAACTTCAGTTTCTTTTCAAAGATCAGTAGTTTTCAACTTTAAATTGACAGGCAGCTAAAAACTAATATGCCTTGAAAGAAAAAGATGCTTGATGCTGAGACACCAAGGACAGTGGTGAATTTGTTGAACAGAAGACCATTAAGCTAATCCAAATGAAGGTCTTTTAAGAAACTTTAACTGGAGCTGTGATTTTTTTTTGCTTTACAAATCAAGTAACTCCCACTGAAGTTTTACAAATGAAAATATGAAACCACTGGCTGTCAAAACAAGAGATTAGGAATGTATAGCCCTAAATCAGTTCTGTTCGGTTGATAAGTGGAACAGCAGGATTTTTACCCTTCCATTTTTTTTACACAACTCATAGCTGTGCACACTAATTTAAATGCAGAGCTAATGCTACCTCTGCCAGGATGTAGAGTGACAAAGACGGATAACAGAATGATGGAGTGTTGATGCACTGGAAGTTTTTTACAATCCTGAACACCCAGCAAAATGGTCCTATTGAGTAATGGCACCAAATATTCCCTAATCCATATTCATTTAATTGTAAAGTTGACAGTTCTGTTTGCATGCACTGTAGTGCAAAGCCAGAATATACACTAAAAGCCAAAAAATGCTGGTCTTTTGCATGAAGCAGAATGGAAAAACAAAGTTCAAGATTGCTGTTGTAAATTGTTGCATTGCAATCTCGTTTGCAATGGTGAATTAGTTTGAGCATTGGCTCAAAAATATTGGACCCTCAGACACTTTTTATTTTAGCTTTCTATTAACTGTTATGAACTTGACAAAACACATCCCATGCAACAGCTGCACATTCTTAACATTAAAAAGTAACAATAGCCAAAGGGCTTTTTTTCTTCATCATCTCTTACTGAACTCAAAATGTCAAGTTAGAAACAGGACTGGTAGCAAATAACAATCATTGTCACATACAGTGAAGTATATGTGACACACAGCATAGAAATGATGCTTCTGCTCAGTAATTCTGCATGTATATCCAGCAACCAGTGCTGCTTCAGCCCATCCCGATGGGGACACACAAGCTTCAGCTGAATACATGGTGACAGTCCCTGCAATTTAATTTCTGTGACTGTGGATCAGATTTCTGATGAATATTAAGATTCTCTCATAAACATGGAGTATAGGAACAGCTTTATTTAGTCAGAAAAAGCATACCAGGTTCAGTGCCCTCTATCTAAGAAGTGGGTAAAAGCAAAGGTCTGGAATATGAGTACTGAAAAAAAAAAACCATGTAAGGTGTTAACTCAGCCATGCCCAGACTTCAATTGCTCAAAGCTCCAGGAGCTCCAGACCAACAGTATCTGGGGTATCTGTTCTGTGATCTTGTCTCACTTTGAGTATAAATTCCTTATATTCCTTCTACTGCCTGATTAACAGAGAACCATCTCATTGGTATGTCTTGTTCCTATCTCCTACTAGCTTCACTTGATGCCTTCTCATTCCTTACAGAAAAAAACCAGTCCATCCCTAGCCATTCGTCCTCCACCAATCTCTTGCATTTTTACAGTCCTCTGTCACAATTACCCTTCAGCTGTCTGTGTTCCAGGTTGTCAAGTCCTGGCTCACTCAGCTGCTCTTCACACTGAAACTATGTACGTCACCCTCCTCTCAACCCCTTCCAGTCCCCACTGCAGCTCTCCTGAGCCAGAGGGATCAGAACAGCACAGAGCACTAAAGGCTTATGTGAATCATGGGCTTATGCCAGTGGCAAAGTGCTGTTCTCCCTTCCTTGCCTCCTCTCTAACCTAGCTGGGATTTAGGACATGTTTTGAAGTACTCTATGCTGTGATTCTCCCCCAGTTGTTTCCCCTCAATCACAGCACACAGAGCAGCATACATTTCAGTTTGAAGCTTCAGTGCTTCTTTTTCCACCACAAATACTGTCAACCCTTTAGTAACGTGGCTGGGACAAGGACTCAGCCCTACTGTCTCTCAGGGCAGCACACTTTCAGGTTCAGGTCATGCTACTGCCCTATAAACTGTATTTCCCCACCTCAGCAGCCTGAGAGTTCATAGGACAAATGGAGTCCATAAAGCATCCAATTTATCACTTCACAAAGCCATTCCTGCATTCCCTGATCAGAATGCACCATGATAAAAAGATTTTACAGCTGTTTTCTGGAAACTTGTCATGGTGTCAATGTTCAAAACTTCATAGAGCAGTTCAGTCCCACTGCTCAGCACTGCCTGAAGCTGTTTTGCTATTCAGGGCCACAAAGAAGTTAAGTATCTCTCTCTGGCAATGCAAAGCTACCTCTCTTCTTTGCTCCAGAGTCTGGCAGTCATGGCTACTCACTCCTCTCATCTATGAGCTGGGTATCCAAGTCCACACCTGGCCCCTGGGAAGCAGAGGGGCTCCCTCCACCAAGACCATTGTGATTCATTGGTCACAGTGGTAGTTGCATCAAGCTGATCCCTGAGCTCTTGTAAGCAGCAGTGCCTGGTTGTCATCCTGCCATAAACAGCCTGTAAAGCATTTTAAATAAAAAATGAATGATTGCGTTAGTGCTGTGCGTGAGCAGTTCTGTGGACTCAGCTCCAATAAATCACCCGCGTACAGGGTGAGTGCAATGCTCACAAACTGGAGGGAGGTTTGCAGGTTGCTGAGACACTGAGCACAAAATCCCTCTCTGGGAATGAGGGGGGTTAAGGGGAAGGGAGAAAACAGGAAGAATAATTACAGGTCCTGCATGTCTTTGATAAAGGAGGAGATTTTCAATATTTCAGCCATATTTGCTTAAATTAGAAACCTATTGGTAGAGGAGAATTGGAGCAGGTTTGTAACTCACCAGTCAATGTAGTCATCATAGCATGAAATCATACTACAAGGCCAAAAATATGTTTTGCTAACCATCCATTAAATCTTAATAAGTTTTGCAAGCCATTAAAATTGCAGAGAAACTTTCCACTTCAGCCGAGTAAATCAGGAGCAATGCAACTTCTGTGCTTGCAGAAACAACCCTTGGCAAGGCAATCAGCTCAGAAGCATAAGCTTCTCCTCACTTTTCAAGTCCCATATTTGTGATTATTTTAAAATTGATATAACTCTCACAAAAAGTGTTGAACTGGAAGAGCCTGGTACAAAGCTCAGAAGTAATTAAATGCTGGCTTCAGCTTTGCAGGATCTATTTATTGACTCCTCTCAACATGCCTTTGATCTGACCTGAAGTAACAATGCCTCAGACAGAAGTAACTCAATTTTCCAGCTTTCCTCAATGTTGGTCTCTTTTCTAAGATTACAGATGCTACCTTAGTGCAGATGGACCAGACAGCTGGCAAAAAAAGCAGTGCTGGTTCTCACTAGCTCTTGAGCCAAGGCAAAGTATTTTGGTCTTTGGATAAAAATTCAGCCACTGAGCTACTGAGCAATCTCTACCTTTGCATTTGTGGAGAATCAGCACAACCCGGCACCACTGATTGTGGTGTGCCTAAAAGTGGTACTGGATGAATTGGTCTTGGAGAAAATATTATTTCTCTTTGAAAGAGAAATAATGCCTACATTGGGATGTGCATGAGTAGCTGGGTTTTTCAAAGTTCTGAATACTCAACAGCTTCTTCAGAGCTAGGGGGGTCTGACTTCTTAGGCACCCATTTTCTGAAAGCTTTTTCCAAGAATCTGTTTCACACCCACCTCCGTTGCCTTGAGTTAGCAAAGTGCGAGAACCTGACATGTAAATGACAATGGAGCTGAGCTACGGCTGAAGTCGTTCCTTTAATTCACTGACATTTCTGGGACAGTGAAACTAAAAATGTCTGAACATTCAGAAGAAGAGCTTTTGTTTTGTACACTAATAGTTCCCCTTGTTGTGCTTATGCAATTGTCATGGTTTATTCTGATTCCCAACCCAGCAGTTTGGAGTGTCAAGTGGATACCAGGGATGGTGAGGCTCACAAACACTGCCCTTTTCCCTGCTCTTAAAATACAAAGAAACATATGCACTGGCTGCAGCCCCTCCTGTTCTTCCCTCCCCTAACCAGGCACTCATTCCTGTAGATGCTGTGCTGACAAGACCATCATATTTTTGTGGTGAACCTGTCACAGCAGAGAGAGGACCTGTAAAGCAGGATCCCTGACCAGGTCCCCTCTGCCAGTAGCCTCTCCCCCTTGCTGCTTGCAGCCTTCACAGATCTTGCTGCAGTGATCCATCTGAGTCATCTGTCACTGTGTCGACTGATGCACATGGAGGTAAGCTGACCTCTCTCAGGTCCAGGTTCCATGACCCTACAAAGTTAACTGAGCAAAAGAAATCCCCAACTCCAAACCAGAACTGTGAACTGCTCTCCTAAAATCCAGTTGTACAGCCTGGCATATAAACACGAAAAAGTTTAAAGATGTCCATGCAAAATGGAAATATTGCAGAAAATGTTTCTAGAATTTTAGAAGAACAGGTAAAAAAGAATCCAAATATGTAATTTATGCTATATTTTAAGTTTTACTTAAGCTACAAAAACAGTGAAATAGGTGGGCAAATCTAATCAGAGACATTGGGTTTTTTTGTACAAGACAGGGATTTTAACATTTACCTTTTCAGTCACAGAAATAATGTAGCTACAGGTTTTGGGCAGAAATACATTTTCCTGACCTTTGAGTTTATTCTGGTGATGCTAAACAGGGAGGCCATTTGTCCTTTTTTTTTTTTAATGCTAGAGTCACTTTTTACTGTTGCTCTCCTGTACTCTCCCACTTAAAGGCTTGGACTTCTGACTGCAGAGCCTTTTTGGCTCCTCACAGCCCTTCCAATTTTTATTGATGACACTATCTGCTTTACCCTGGACTAGTACCTTTTATTCAGGGCCTATCCTCACCCTGCACACAAATTGTCTCCCTCCCTTGCTGAAATAGATGTCCCACCACCTGGTTCCAATGTTCTCAGAGCACGTCCAGTCCACACCTGTGACATGTCTGGGGTGCAGAGAGCTGTGCTGGGCACCCACAGCATCGCAGCTGCCCAGCCTTGGTGCAGAATGCAGTGTTTGCACTGGACCCTGGGTGAGGAGTGGGACCTCACCACAGTGAGCCTCTCACGCCGTGGCCACCTGGTTGATGTCCCCACCCCAGCCAAGCGCTCTAATGCTACCATGTGTATCAGCTTTACCAGCAGTAGTCACAACATTTTGCCCTTCATCCCACAATCAGGGGATGGAGGTGAAGCCGAACTCAAGAAACTGGAGCAAAACAGGATCTCATACTGAAGATCCTCTACTGCAGCTTTAACTTGCAAAACACAGTTTAAAATAAGAGAGAGCTCAACATATCTCTCTTTGTCCCAAAAACTTGAACAGGAGCAATGCAGAAAATAAGAATATTCCCAGATATGCTTCAAGCCTAGAGTAAAACCAGAGTCAGGCTCACCCATGGGGTACCTTTTAGTTCATTCTTGTGACTACTGTCAGTAAGTTAGCATGTCTCTGCTCCCACTGAAAAATAGTCTCAGAGATTAGCAATTTTGGATCCTTTTCAAAAGGGATCAGAAGGGCTTAGCTCCACAGGTAAGAGAAATATTGGGTAAATGTAAGTTATATGAAATTCCAAAGTTCATGTTTGAAATTCATGACAGGTGTGCCTGTCATGCCAGAAGCGCTGATAAACACAATTGACTTCAAACTGAAGAATTTGTCCTATATGACTTTGTGTACCAAGCCGTATTTGCCTGTGCCTGACCAACAACCCAGAAGATCTGCAGAAGCTTTATAAAAGCAAGTCCCCAGCTGCATCTAGGAGGCTGAGGTGGGGAATTAGAGACATGGGATCACTGCAGTAAAGGAAGTAGAATATGGGATCTGGGTTAGGAGTCTAGAGGGATAAAGTGTTAGAGGGGGTAGTTTGCAGACAACCTCCAGGGAATGCACATGAGAATAAGAGGGGGAGTGTGTGTATATTTAGAAAGTGACCTGGAAAACATAATTCATGGTTTCTGTTGTGCTGAGAGTGAACTGAACCAATGTAAATGTTTGCCCTCTCTTCCTTACTGCAGATCAAGTGAATGCCTGGCTCATAGGGATTGTTTTTCAGATCTGTACAGTTGCACAATTCCAATTAAAAGCTCCAAATTTATTACTCACTTGTGCAAAGCCCCTGAACAGCCTTGAGACATGAGTTCTGTAACAGAGTTATGTGAAATTTCACACCCATTACCCTTTTTGCCAAAGCAGTACTAGTAAAAGCCCTCTAACTGGGTTCTAGCACCCTGCCTTTGACAAAGAGTGTCAAAGATGTGTTCTTCAGAGAAGAGCTGCATCCTGCACTCCAAACTGCTCCAGGAGTTGCCCAGCTGGCACTGACTGATCAGTGGACATTTGAGGAATGTGCTTCTCATGTTAAATGCACAGCACTTTATTTGAAAACTATTATTAAAGATGAAAAATAAGGAGTTTATTCTGCCATGGGGAAAATGGTAGACATTTAAGTGGAACATTAGAAACAACTACTAAAGAAAAACAAGAAAGTGAAGAAAAAGGGATGAGGAAATAAAAGAACCCTGTAGGGTGTGTCATTAAAAACTGTCCACTTCAAGCTTTATCTCCCATCTTTTCCTTGTCAATGGTGTCTGCTCTTTTTCAAGGGTAAGGGAAGGCAGGCACCAGGTGCAGACCCAAAGTCTCTAATTCCCTTTCCTCTCCCTCCCCAGGCTGGAATATCCTGTACTAGTTATCCTTTTCTTATGAGTGCCTACCTTCTTAGTTACTCTGACCCAGTACAGAAGCATTATACAGTGAGGGGAGAGCAGGTTCCCATCCTGTGGAAATTAACCTTTTGTTTGGTTTTCCTAATTGGCATGTCTTCACTGTTCACTTTTTCTTTTTTTTTTTTTTTGCTCCTGCAGCTTTTGAAAAACATTGTGTAAAACCTCCAAAATCATAGAACGTGAAAAACAAGCAATTCACCATAATTTTTTCAGGCTCAAAATATTATTGCCAAAATAATAGCTTCTTGTGCATACATGCATGAGAAATGCCGATTTTTCCAATCTGGAAACTTTTTATTTATTCACTAGGTTAACAGCCATAGAAATTCAGAAGTTATGATCAAGATCTGCATTGCAAGTTTAATACACAGGTAGTTACTTTGAAGATAATGTAATCTGCGATAAAAAATTGAGTGAGTTTACAAGGAGTAAATCGTACCAGAAATCTGACTGTTGTGCTTGATGAAATTATGAAAATAAATGGGAAATAGGAAGAAGGTTGATGGGTTATATTGATTTTGCAAAGCATGTGAAAAAGTGGTATGAAATCTACAAAAAGATCGCATCAGGATTGGCTAGAAAATGAACAAATGGTTTAGAAAAGATTGAAAATCTCTAACAAGGGACAACAAATAAATTTCATGATAAAATGTCACTAGCTGTGTGATGAGATACAGAAAAAATACTGTAAATTTTGACAATATTTCAAGACAGCATTAGTAGTTTAAAAATCTAGATTTTGATCCTCTTTATGGAGTAAAATCAAAGAAAATACCAGGAGATACCTTTGAACCTATGGGCACAATAATCACATTTCAAATCCAGTAGGAACAGAGCTGGCTTTGAGAAAGAAAATGTAGGAGTTTAAAGCAAATCAGAAGTCAGTTTAATTTCCTACTCACACAGACACCTCTGTAAATATTACCAATGCCTTGTAAACAATTTTTGCTGATGATCCAGAAAACACATTCCATGTATAGGCAGTGCTGAGATGGAGAAATTTAGCAAAACCATGCAACTCTGAAAAGATAATATAATGAGGGTCAAAAAGAGCATAAATATTAAGCAAATGAAGTCAATCCTTGAAAAAAATTAGGTTGCTGTAAAGCAAGCAAGATAAATTATGAACCACACAGAGAGCTAAAATAGCAGCAAGCTAAAGCAGGGAGGGACTGGTGCAAGCTGGAGCTGTGCACACGGGTACGCAGAGCTTGGGGCGGGCTGGGACTCTGCATACAATCTGTACAGCTCTGAAACTTGGTCCTTGAATTGAATTTGCAAGCACAATGAAGCCCTGGAAAAACCAACAGATGCAAAAACTTTTTAAAGATTCTATGAAAACCATAGAAAAGGAGCCAAAACCTGAGGTGGTGTCCACTGAACAGCAGAGGGTTACTGTTTCCATCAGTCTAAAACCCAGTTTATGTCTTCAAGGAACAAGCTCCCTTTTCTCTTTTTTACTTTATGTTTATGTCCAGCCTACAAATACTTCCCTTGTATCACTCGAGGAGTGTTTTAATGCTTTTACTTGCATTTCTTGCCTGTTATGAGGGCATGCAGAAAAACAAAACAGTAAAATGGATGAGAAAAAGTTGACTGAATCGTCCCAAAACTCAAGACAGGCTTCAAATGAGGAGAAGGTTTTCACTCTATTTTTATTTCAGTTGGAAACAGCTGCTCACCCTTAATTGTGATTCTGATGAAAACAGACAAGCATGACCTGTTGAACACAATTGGCCCTATAGTATTTTCCAGGTTCTGCAATTAGTAGTATGTCAAACAATGGGACATTCGTGCATGAAGAGGAGATGCAAACAATATTTCCCTACAGTAGGTGACTGCCTACAGGCTGATTTGATTTACTGAATGGCACTCTTCTAAACTTGTTCACAATTAGAATAACTCCTACCCAGATCATCAAAAAAATGTCCTGCCCAAGACAAAGAATACCCAGAAGGCACAGATATAAAAATGATGGATCTTATCTACTAGCATGCTGTTTTGGAGTTTGGAGTTAAGTTAGGGCCATACCATCACTAGGAAGGAGTATGGAGTTTTCAGAGAGGCAACAGGGTGTTTTACATTCATGGATATGAGAAGACTGGAGACTTTCAGAGGGAGGAGAAGAGGAGGAGACTGGGAAGACCAAAGCAGCACGAGACTGTGAGAAAAGTCAGATCATCTGGACAGGGAACCTTGTGAATACATGATTCAGGGGGCTGTTATTAATTCAAAGCCATCTGAAAGGATAACAGTTGTTCCTTTCTAGTCAGTTCTGCTCATCTTTTTACCTGTCTAGTCACAATTTTCATACAGAAAGAGTGGCCACAATTAGTGTGTTAAGTAGCCTATATTAACTCTGCAAAGATGCCGATGACCATTTCTGGACACTGAAACACAGGCTGGAAGAATGGCACACCATGTTTTTATCTCCCACATATCAATACTTAGACATGCTCAGACCATTTTCAAGTCCTTTCAGCCCCTGGGTGCAACCATCTTCTATCATGTGTAACCAGACCAGCGCAGGGGGACTTTGGCCCACCCAGTGACCACTGTCCCTCTGGATGTTGTATCTCAAAGTGTCACCAACTGCTACAGTAGACCACAGACAAAATTTTCCCTTGAGTGTCATGAATTAACTTCAGAGACAAGATGATGTCTCATCAGGTCTTTTTTTTCATTCCACTGACAAGACAGGGCATTCCAGAAGGGGCTGTTTGCTTTCCACTGGAAACAAACGTATGTCCGCAACTAAAGGAGAAAGGTGCTTGGATGAGACATTGCCCTGAATCTGAAATATTAAATATCTCACTGTTAGTAGGACAATGTGTATTGTAATTCCTCATCAGATTTTCTTGAAGAGAGCTAGACAAGCCATGCAAGAACTTTAAGGTCTCAGATTTCCATTAGCAAAGGAAACAGATTCTGGGTATAGCAAAGTGTTTGCCAGTTGTTTTTCAAGTAAATAAAATGTTGATATATATTTGGAAAATTTTCAAAGTAAGACTATTAATGAAAATAATCACTGTAAAATAGATTTGGAAAGTAAAGACATAATTTTGGTACCAAATGCAACGTGCAATTTTCCAATTCTTGATGCCCTCTGGCATAGTGTAGCCTATATCTGTGTTGTCACCTCTGACCCATGTGTGTTCATCTAAATTTCCTATTGGGAATGATCCTTGGACCATGCAATGTGACATTATATGTTTTATGCAAGAGAAAAATATAATCTAAGAATTATCTGTATCAAAATACTTTCCTGATTTTTTTAGATAGAATAAATATAATTATCGCCAAGAAAGTTAAACTAAATTAATTCCTCAGTGACAAACGGCATATTTATATTCTAAAATACTACCTGATTCCTTTATTTATTCTCCCCACAGGTCTTCGTCATCATAAATTTCTTTTAAGACAAACTGCTCCTTAGGTTTCATACTAATAAATAGGAGTTCAGTAATTACAATATCTATGGGATGATTCATATAAATCAAACACTTATAGATCCTACTCTTAATGCCCAAATATATAAAAAAACCTTACACATTTTACAGAGATCTGGGGTAGTAGATGGGTGCATAGATATGATGGCAGTACTCACAATAAGACAGAGAACGTACGTGTAATATTTCAGAGATCCAAGGGACCCATTAAATAATCTTGGCTTATTTCTCAAACAGCTGTTGATAAGAAGTACTTAACTTGTTAATTAAAAATTTGCCACTGATTACAGCTGCAGCTTCCTACTCAGCATGACTGAAATGGCAACTGATAATTACTTGAATGTGAACACAACTGCCATGGTCATTCAGGAACACAGCAGGGTGCAATGTCACTGCTGCTGACGGCCTCGGTGAAAGAGGTGAATGACTCTGCTTCTTGGCAAATTCCCCATCTCCTGCACCTGCCCAGACAACTCAGGAAGCTATTTCAAATATGCAGCAGCACTAGCCTCTTTTTTAAAAAAAGAGGCACAGCCCAGGACAATGTTATTTTCTTGTTCAATTTTAAAGAAATTACATATGGGCAAATCTTCTACTAGTTTATAATCTATTAGAGCAAAGGAGTGCTCTTCAGAGTCAGTCTCAGTGATATGATTAGAAGAGGCCACTGGAAAAGAGCTGATTGATGAATGAGTACTAGGGAGTAATCAACATATCATATGTACTTCACATGAAATCACAAAATCTGCCATATGCTAAGGCAACTTATTTAAAAAAAAATAAAAAGCTCTTACCAAATGAGAGAACACCTAAAGTCCCAAACTGTCATTTTAGATGTTACCAAAGATGGACAGAAGGTTCCTTTGGGAATAAAGGGAAACACCTGAGATGCACAGAAACTTCTGGTTTTTGTGTCATTTTTGAGAGGCTCTGTTACTTTGAAGACAAAGCAAGACAACAGAAAAATCAGCAATAAAGAGAAAATTCATTTAATTCATCTCCATGTTGAACAGTTTTCCTTATCAGGGGAAGACTTACTCCTGGAAGAAGACAAGCCCAGGACTCAGCCTGTCATCCCTCCTGAGTCCAGGCAAGATCATGTCAGATCCAGGTCATGTAAGAAGGCTTTTTTTTAGTGCCTGACCTAGCTGTAAGGTTCACTGCAGTGTTGCAAGATACCAAGCTGGTCAAAGACACCTTTTGAAACAGAAACCAAAAGCAGAGGAGATTTGGAGTTTGGAAAACCAAAGGAATATTAAAAACTGTGTTGAAGTTTTCATCCCTAACTGACACCTAGAATTTTCTCTCGCTGAGAGACATCTCTTAAACAAGTTTTCAAGAGGGAGGTCCCCCACAGGGTCACAAGCCCTGCCAGCAAACCTCCTACCATGTGGGCTTCTCTCTCCATGGGGTCACAGGTCCTGCCAGGAGCCTGCTCCAGCACAGGCTTCCCACAGGGTCACAGCCTCCTTCAGGTATCCACCTGCTCTGATGTGGTTCCTCCAGGGGCTGCAGGTGGATCTCTGTTCCAGCATGGGCTGCATGGGAATCTTTGCTCTGGCACCTGGAGCACCTCCTCCCCTCCTTCTTCACTGGCTTTTGTTTCTGCAGGGCTGTTCCTCTCATATATCCTCATTCTTCTCTCCAGCTGCAGGCCGTTGGGCAGCCTCCTCCCCCTCCACTTCTTAAATATGTCACCACTGTCACTGATGGGCTCTGCCTTGACTGATCTTGGAGCTGGCTGGCATTGGCTCTGCCAGATATGGGGGCAGCTTCTGGCAGCTTCTCACAGAAGCCACCCCTGTAGCCCCCTTGTTACCAAACCCTTGCTGCACAATCCTGATACAGCACTGCATTTATTAATTTCTGGCTTCACATTTCTGTTTACCAGTCACAACTCTAGCACTGTTTCCAAGTTCAGTAAAGATGGTTTTCTTCTTTGAATTCATTCGTTCTTATTTATTCAACTTTTATTGAAACGTATAAACCATTCTACGAAATAAGCACAGTGACTTTCAACAAGTTAGATAAATTCAGGTCTCCATCCAGCCCACGACCCAAACTGAATATTCACAAGGAAGCAAATGTTAGCAAGAAACCTGCCTGTGGCCTGGACAATTGCTTCTTACCCAAGAAACACAACACAAAAATTCATTTATTCACTTTGTTCCAGCATCAATGGCTTTTGTTTGTTCCTTATGGGTGGCCATCCCCTTTCCTTTCCTCTGGCACCTGACAAAGTACTCTTGAAAAGTAGAGGTCCCTTGGCAGATAGGAAATTTACTGGGTAAAAGTAATGCTGCAAAAGCTCAGCTGCTTTAAGAATCTTGTTTTGCAGATAGGCTCACTAGACTTCAGTGGGGAGAGTAAATCATTATAGAGTAAGTATAAGGCACCTCACATATTCTGAAATGGCACATGTGAAGTGTGTTATTAAGTTATACAACAGCATAATCAGCCACATGGGAACCCCTACAAAAAGTCCAGCTCTCAAGAGGCAAGTAAAGGCACAGTCATAAGATGGACACACATACAGAGAGGGTACTGTATGGTCCCAAAAAATTGTCTTTTGAGAAATGCCATTTCATCACTGAATGTCTATTTTGCCTGATACTATTCATTTTTATAGGTTGAAGCTATTACTGTAGGTATGGGAACTTTTATCTTAAAAAGGTGGTGATGAGTCACCTGGTCAATTTAGCACAAATGAGAATTCACTGGAGGCTTTCTGAATGGTAATGCCTTCCTAAACTCAGAGCTCAATTAAGCAACTGAAGACTGATTTCCTTTAGGAGAGCTTAGGCACAGGTGGAAGTAAGAAACGTGGTTTGGGTAGGAAATTCCAGCCCAGAAATGGTATTGTAGATCTGGAGTTTAACAGGGAGTTTTAATCAGTTGGGAACAATGTTTTTATACAACAAAAATGAAAAAGTTTCATGCAAACTTCAGAAGCAATGTGCACCCAGCAGAGAACATGTTTGGGCACCCAGACTACCCACGGGTCTAGGCATACAGGCAGCTGCAGTAAGGTGTTCAGGACTGTCTAAAAGTCCCACCAGGAAACCTCCTACCTGGTTATGTTGTCGTGAAAGGAATCAGGAGTTCAGACACTCATCCTGCCTCATGTTGGTCCATCACCCCAAGCCAGCCCATTGCCTCCCCTGCACAGACAAGCAACACACGGGAAGTCATGCCAGGTTCTCCACCTTGCATGCCCACAGCTCTGCTGTGGTTTCAGCCATAGGACAGGCAAAGACATCCTTCCACATGAGGCCAGAAAAAGCTCTGACAGCGCTCCTGGGATTCCTTTCCCTGTTTTCAATTCTCTGGCAGCAGCCAGCAAAAGAGCAAAGCCAGTGTCAAGCTGCATTAGCTCTCCTTGCACCAGCTGCCACAGGCTCCCAGTGCTGCAGCATGGGTTTGCAGGCTGTCCTGGGAGCAGCCCTCTCTGAGGTCTCACTCCAGTCACAGGTGGCTTTGGACAACTCAGAGCAGGGGAGATCACACAAGAAATTTCATGTCTTCCATGCTAACAAATGCAGAGGCATGGTTTTGGTAATGTGTTCTCTTAAATTAAGCAAAATCTTCCTTTAAAGGTGTTTTGAATGATTGGGTTTTGTCTTTTAAATTGGCTGTGTTAAGGTTGTGGATGCCCATCTGAAATATTTTCATCACATTCTGAAAGAGATATTTATGCAATATTTTCTCACTACTTTTTGGAAGATTTATCAAACTTGCTAGCTTTAAGGATTCCCGTACAAAATTCACATTTTTTTCTAATTTTCTTTGTTTATGTTAGTTGGATGGAATCATACCATTTGTAAAATGTACTGACTGCTGCTATTTCCAAGCAGGGCATAGAGAACTTATGGAAAAATTTGTTCCAGAGGTGCAAGAAGAGAACTAGCAGTTGGTTTACCAGATTAGCAGAAAGGTACCTTTCAGCTGAGAGGCCAGCTTTTAAAAGCTGTCCTTGTTCTGCCAAAAAGTAGGCTGGGCATTACAAAAGCGACAAATACCAAGACTGGAAAAGCAATTAATCCTTGACAGATACCTTTCAGGAAAAGCAAATTTCCTGATGTCACTACCTTTGCATTTGGGTTGGTTTCTAAAAAAGATTCAGTATTATTATCATACAGTATCACTCTTGGAAAATGCTAAAACATGGTCTCACAAGAGCTACAGAACACGTGCCTGGTTCCATTTTGAAGAAGAGACTCTGGGCAGCCACACTATGAATCTGAGCCTGAGGGATAGCTTTGATGCCACTAACCTCAGGGAGAAGGAACTGCATTCCCACAGCTTTCATTAGGTGTAATGGAAGTGGAAACATAGGTTAGAAAGAATGAAGAGGCTAAAATAGCATATGAGAATAGGGGGGTTATTTTTACACTCCAATGCACATGGAGTGCCCATTAATTTTAATAGGAGCTTTGCACTGCAATTATTAATAGGAGAACATGCCCTGTTGTATTCTTTTATGGCACTCTGGCCATGTTCAGTGACATTGCAAAGGAAGGCTGAGGTGCTGTCGACATAGGGGGAATGGAGAAAGGAAATGAAGCTGCTGTAGTAGAGAGGTTCCTATAATATAAGCCAAGATTGCTTAAGAAATGGGACTAGGGTTGAGGTCTCTGACAAGACACTGACCCTACAAAGAGGAAGTCAAGGAAAAGGGTTGTACTGATGCAAGTTACTGTGGAGAGCCCCTTTTCTAGAAACAGCAGAGAAATACATCTGAAGAGATCATCCAGCTATTAAAACACTTAAATGGTTCAGAATGTCACCAACCTGAACACCTGGCTGTGTTCATTTTGCCTTAAGGCTGCTGGAAATTTTTAAAAACCTCCAAGTGGAGGATTAATGGGTGCACCATTATCATGATGGATGCTGTGTGGCCCAAATCAGGTCTCTGTATAGGTCTGTTGGGATGGTCAGCAGAGTCTAAGAAGGGAAAATTCTGCCCTTCTCTTCCAAAGCTGGCAAATGGTCTCAGCTGACACACTGGGAATCTGTGTCACTCTGCCTTGCTACATGTCCTGTGTATTACTATTACAGCTAGTATTTCTGGACTACCATGATGGCATAATCAGAGGCTGTGAGCTTATAGAGCTACATACAAAAACCAATCCCAAAAAGCCAAAAATATTCACAGAATCATAGAATGGTTTGGGCTGGAAGGGACTTTAAAGGCCATCTGGTTCCAACCTCCTGCCATGGGCAGGGACATCTTTCACTAGACCAGGTTCCTCAGAGCCTCATCCAGCCTGGCCTTGAACACCTCCAGGGTTGGGGCATCCACAGCTTCTGTGGGCAACTTGTTCCAGTGCCTCACCACACTCCCAGTAAAGAGTATAATATGTTTTTTGCATGTAGCTCTATAAATTCATCAATAAGTATAGATAAGATGAGGTGAAGTATGACAGTGAGCCAACACATCTGGCTGCAGTCATACCACACTCTTAACTTCACCATTATCAGTTGCCTTTCCTACACGTTATGAAATGTCAATGCTTACAAAATGTTAGAATCATGTTTTTACTTTGTGGACCTATTTTTCATTAAATTAAATGCTTACAAGCATCAGTTTAATTTTCCTTCATTACAGACATTTCCCTTAGTATAACAAAGAGCTAAAGGATCATAAAAAGTAAATTATTTCTAAAATCCTGGTGCTTTTATGCCCATTAACACTGGCTTTTCTGATTCAGAGTAGAAGTTAAGATTTATTGAGTGACATCTGGTTAATTAAATGTCTATTTCCTATGGCGTGCTACAGGAATCATAATGCAGAAAGTCAACATTGAGAGAGTAATTAAAGTGCAGTTAAAGAGCAGAACTAACCTTGTAGTTCACTGTAATTAGAAACAAAATGGGAACAAGATGTTTCGAGAATTACCTCCTTTATTATGTTGCCATCAACAGAAACCTGTTTACATATCTGAATTCTCATTTTGCAAGCTTCCATTTTACTTGTACCCATCAGTGTAACTTAATACCTCAGCATGGATGACTGTATCAGAAGTAAGCAGAGTAAGTTCTCTTTTCAAGACGTGCTGTCTCAGGGCACTGAAGTTTGTTTGGTGTGCAGCATCTCTTTCTACATTGTCATTCTATTTTCTTTGACTGCATCAACTGCAGAAGATTTAGAAAGTTACCAGTAGTACTGCAGTCATTGGTAAGTACCTGTTAGAAAGTGTAAAGCTACCATATCACCAAAATATACAGTGGCCTTTCCCTGGGTTTCTGTCAGGTCGTGCTTTCAAGCCACAGCTGCTTTTTGTGAACAGCAGATTTCCAAGTGAATCTGGCTGTGAGAGGGAAGGGAACCTGGGGCTGTAGGGAAGAAATGTCAAGCTGGTCAAGAAATTTTCTGTGTTGTGATAAAGTAATGGTACCTCTAAACTGAAAAGACGTGGGTGATCTGTCCTGGCACTATTCTGTTTGCAGATGTGGAGGTGGCCATCCAGCCCTTCCACGTCAGGTCTCACCTGAGTCTTTCACTCAGAGCAGTGTCCCCACTCACCTCCTCCCCCAGCTGGCACCTTCCTGCCTGCACAGGACACCAAATTACCTGCCAGGCAGGGAAATCTGGACCATCATTTTCATTTTAACTGACCTAAAGGAATGCGTTAAAATCTTCAACTGAGATCCACCAAAGCATAAGAAGTGACCTCCTTTTGTTGGTCCAAGGATTCTGAGTCACAGAGGGCTTGTAATGTGCAGGAAATGGTCAGAGAACAAATCCTGTTTCAAATTTTTCGTGTTTAGAAGACTCTAAATAAAGTTCAAAGTAAAAAGAAAAACCAAGAAATAAAAAAAGATCAGCTAAATCTAAAATCTGTGAAGTAGTCGCAAGGATTTTTGTTCTCATCAATGAAGATAAATTTATTTGAGCCTTCTACCTAGGCTACCTAATGTCATAATTCTCTTCTGCTTGTCAGGGTGGTTACAAAAGGGACAATTACTGTGTCTAATATTATGGCTTAAAGGAATGCAGAGCAGGATCAAGTAAACATTTATATAAACAAACTGCATTTTTATTCCAATGAATGAGAAAAATTCTCTTTTATTTATAAAGAACATGAATATAAGAGTCAAGGCAATACAAGGCAGAGCCTAATGTGTGCACATGATGTACAGCAACCTGGAAAAGTGTGCTTGATCAGGGTTCTGGCATGGGATTGCTGGCAAGAGCTCCCATCTGGTATAACTGTCACAGGCACAAGGATGACTGCGGGGCTAAAATACCATCAATTTATGAGCTGTGAGCTGCATCTGGAAGACCGGAAATTAACCAAATGAAAACTTCTCTACAGCCTGACTCACCTAACTTTGGTACCTATCTGAACAAAGAAAAAACCCTCAAGGTGAAGACTGGCAAAGTGGAGGCATTTTACCTACCCTAGCTACTGCCACCATGGCATATGTTTGTTTACAAGAGCACTAAGAATTCAGACACCATGTTTTACTTCAGCAGAGCATCTAGGCCTTTATTTTTACCCTTTATCTAAAAATCTTGGTGACAATTCCTCCACTGCTCTCCCACTGGGTCTCCTGGGTCAACTTGTCTGAACACCTCTGAATCAAAGGCTTTATTATGTGAACTAACATAATGTGATTAATTTTATAATACTAGCCTCAGCCCAGTTTTACACATTGATTCTCTCTTTGGTATGTACCAGCTTCAGGTTTTCCGTGGTGTGTCTTTCCTGGTGAAAGTTCTGCTATTTGTGAAATATTCCTTATTTTAAAAGAACTGTTTTTATAGAATTAAAAACAAACAAACAAAACCAGGAATTAAAAAACAAAAACAAAAAGGAAAATCCACCACAAACCACACAGTATTTTGCCCTAGAACAGAAAGAATGCCATGAGTTTGCTCACACCTGATGTCAGACTTCAGCCAGGCACATGTCCTCTTCCTCTATTCCCCATTATAAGCTTGCAAAGCTCCTCTTTGGGTGCAATTGTCCTGGTTGCTCATCCTAAATCAAGCTCCACATCAGCCCACAGCACAAGCCTCAAAGAGCTCTTTTAAATAAATTAGTCTCACAATAACTTTCTTTGCAACTCGTTAGCATTCCCATTTCAGGTAGAAGATAATATATGCAACACATTAACAGTCTTTACAGAAGCTTTATGTTTCCTTTTAAACTGAAAAGGCCTGAGAATACATCTAGTTTCTCCCCAACTCTTGCACTCTAATAACTTACTTAGCACACTATTACCAAATTGTACATTACTTTTATATTACTTTTTCTTGCAATTTTGTTTTCAGAATTGCCATTCTGTCCTTTTCTCATTTCTCAGAAATGCTTTGCACTCTGCTAGGAATTTATTCAAATAAACACCAAGACTGATCCAAGCACCTGGATTTTTTTTCTTTTCTCTTTAGCAAGTATAGGAAAAAGTGCATGAAACCAATAAGATTTACTCTCAGAGTTCCAAATATTTTCACTGATGGCAGATTTCTCACCACCTCCCAGTCCATCACAAAACTAATAGCTTTTAAATTTCTTTGTCCTGATCTCCATCCTGTCTCAATGGTCCACTAGTTCTGCTTGTTTACATCCCAAATTTTACATCTTCCGTGGAGTTGTTTTGGTAATATACACAGGATATGGAAGATCTCATGAGGCTTTTAGCAGCTCCTTCATATCTAATCTCTCTCAAAATAGCAGCAGCAGCATTATGCCTCAGTTCTTCTTCATATCAGACCACTATGAAGAAACCATGGAGGGAACAATTTATCCATACAGAGATCTAAGAATGAGCTGTCACCCTGAATATCATCTGGCTGATCACATACAGTGAGTATTTGGGAGAGACCTCAAAGCCAAAGCAATAAAATTAAGTCCTTATTAACTGCAATTGTAATTATTAACCAAAAAATCAGTTCCAGTGTTCAAATCTGTCATTTTGTGGTTACACGACACAGTGAATTGAATCTGGAGCTCTTGGTTGGCTTCTCCCACACACAGGGTGCAGTCTCAGTTTAAAGACTTGGAATGGCACAAAATCCATGGTATATTCAAGGGCATTTCAGCATTTAATTGAATTCCTGCATCTCATTTCTAGTCTCTGAAGTTCTCTATGTGTTGTTCCTACCCATTCAATGCCTTTGTTTAGAATCTTAAAGTTTTTTTGCCATGAGAAGTCTTTCCAGGGAATGAGGAGCCAAGTTGCACTGTGCTGGGTCACTTCCAGCTTGCAGTCACTCTTGCCTCCAGTATTGTGGCTCGTCTTGAACTGCCAGCAGCACTTTGCCACATGGGTACTGCTCACTTTTTCTCTGCAGACAGCCAAGTGCAGCTTTATTAGACTTTGGAGTGAGTCCTTTGCCAGAAGAAGACTGGTTCAGTCTGGTTTCTCAATCCACACGGGGCAGGCAGACTCATTGCCACAACTGTGATGTCAAATTTAAAGGAAAAAAAAAAGTGGAAAATACTCATCTTAAAGTCAGATGTGCTTTGTCTGAGGCCCCAGAACTATTTCCTGGCTTTTGCTTATGGACTTCTGTAAATGCATATACATTTTAGCTATAGCTGTGTGCCTGCCCTAACCAAAGGCTAAGTTATGATTGTTCACATCTGCTTCTCTGAACCTGCCCCTCAACTACTGCATTTCCAAATGTGTGATGCTGTGAATGCCAGCAGAGTTTGGAAAGGTGCCTCTCTCAGGATACACAGGGAGCATCTGGATGAAGACAGTCCTCCCTAGAGGATAAGTGCTTCAGCTGCTTAGGTCTTTTGCAAAGGGCAGACAGGATCTTGCCATAGTCATGTCTGCAAGTAACACGTGAATTCTAAGCAAACTCCCAAATCAGGGGTGATTTAGGTGCCTTTAGCTCCATTTTGGTGTTCATAAGGTGTTTCATTATTGGTATTTAAAGCAAAACAAATATTCCCAATTTGTTTAATTCCACAGTTTTATTTTCATTCAATATTAGATGTTGAAAACCAAAGATGAAGTTGGGGGGTGTTTTCTCTTTGTTCTTTCCCTTTTCTCTCTCTGTCACCAAATGCCTGTCATATTCTGATTTCATTCTTTCTCTTTTCCCCAGTTTCTCTGAACTTCTGAAAACTTTCTCAAGCTTGAATATCAGTTTCAAGGATATTGAAATAGCAATTAATCACAGCTTTAATTTTTCTCCTTCTTCCTCTGAGACATTTTGAAAGTGGAAGAAATCTTGAAAAGTTAGGAAGTTAGAAAGAGAGTAAGAAAAAAAGGGAAAAGTCCCTCTGAATCTAATTCATTTTATTGCACTCAGAAAAAAAAATGTGCATGCTGATGGAAGTTGTGTAGGCTGAGATGGAGAGAAGTTAAAAAAATACTGATTTTAAAAGATCTGATGAAAAGTATGACCTGGAAATAACTTAAAAAATAAAAACTAATCAAAAATTGTTTGAAAAATTGTTTTCCTCTTTCAATAACCTTCCATTGCTCTAGAGGAACTAGATCCCAGTAGAAGGCATAAGCAGAAAAAAATATAAATGGTCCGAAGTCATCCTTGAATTGTTCATTTTAATTAGGGTTTTGTAAAAAGAGGTTCCAAGGGGAACAAAAGAGTCACAAAAGCATCCATTCATGAAAAAAAAGAAAAAAAATAAATAAGTGTCTGTGTACAGTCACCAAAACTCTATCTTGGAGCTGTTGTATTTCATATATCTCAAAGTTTGCTTGATTTCAAATGCCACTTGAATTGTTAGATTTTAAAAGAGAGTCTACTTCTAAATGAACAATCTTGTACTCCAACCACCTGCTAAAGTAAATATCAAGGCAGTTTCCAGTTTACCAAAACACTCCAAATGAAAACTGTAGGTGTCTACAAATGGTGAAGTGAGACTACTACTATATTTGCATGTAGCAGAACAGGCAAAAAGTCCAAGTACAAATCTAGGGCATGAGGATAAGTAGCTAGAGCAGACGGGCTTTTGTAGTAGAAGGGAGATTCATCTTGCACAGGGTGCAAATCCAGTAACCTCTGTGCCAACACAGGAAGCAACATTATATAAACAACATTATAGACCCTACTGCAATATTAGAATATTAGTTTAGTACAACTGACAGAGGCTCAAGAAAGAAATTAATTGAATTGTGTTGATTTAAATCAGTTTAGAGGAAAAAAAAACCATTACAAGCTCATAAGTAAAGGTTATTCCAATTACAAATCCCAGCGTTTCATCTTTTTAGGAAGGGATTACATGAATCAAGAAGTATTATAGAAAAAAATACAGTGGTGGGAGCACAACGAGTTAAACTGAAATCTCATTAATGAGGAAGATAAGCAGACTGCATGATAAATTGTTGCTCCAATATAAGAGAGAATGAGGAAGAAGCAGAGCAAATAAAGCCAGGAGGAGCTTGGTGTGTATTTTGTTTTAAATACTTACAAGTTAAGAACACACCCTTTATGCTTTACATGTATTTTCCAACCTGTGAAACACACTCATCCATATAATTTATCTGAAGGAGATCTATTCATATATTCATTGCTCTTTGCCATAGTCACAGAGCCAGACGAAAGCCTTTCTTTTTGGCACCCTTTATATACAGATGGCATATGGTGGCAGCATCTTGCATTACTTATTTGTCATTCTGGGTACACAATTTATGCTCTGAGCTTGAGAACCCCCGTACTGCCTGCCTACTCTGTCTAAACCCGTGCCAGCAAAACTTCTAGTGAATACTGTTGTCCTCATGAAAGCCTCGTATGACTGCTCACCAGGACAGGAATGCCCTCCGGGCTCAGTGAAGCTCTTCCAGTTAACTTCAGTGGATGACAAAGCCCAACAAAAATGATGTCCTATTCACACCAGTATCAGTCAAGTTCAAAAGGAACCAGCATAGCCCCAGCTGATAAATTAAATCTCACTTGACTATAAACCTCCCTCTCCTTCCCTCCCAGTCTTTGAATACAGAAATATCTCTATAATTTATCTAAATCAAATTAAGTAAACCAGTAAGTTAATTGATTCATGTATTTTAAGAGCAGAAGGAACCTCCGTGATCATGTGTTTTGGTCTTCATAATGAGGATGTGGAATGTAATCCAGTTATTGCTGGGTCACCATTATCAATGTCATAAAGTGATGCCAGCATGAGTCTTCTAGAGGGATACACAGGCTTGATCAAGGACTTCAGGCCATGGCACTCAGAGCAGCTAAGGACACCATGTACCTCAGGTTGCCCACAGCATGTTAGAAACAAGCATCTTATTTCCACTTGGGGTTTGTGCTGATTTGGCTCAAGGCACTTGTGAAATCTTCCACTGAAAGGGATACCAAACCCCTTTCTGCCAGTGTACTTCATTTCAGACTATGATGAGGTGGCCTAAATGAAAGCAAGCAAAGAGTTGTGTATTTCCTGAAGTCAAAAATTAGCATCTATCAGGCCTAAATTAGAGAGATGAATTAGTACAATCATTGTAATGGCTTGCATGAAGCCAAACTAGCATTGGCTGCTATGTTTTAAGGGAGGGAAAAATCATTCCTTCTTCTATTTTGTACACACCACTATTTGTTGAATATTAATATATTTAGATGTTAAATTCCTATTCCCCCCACAAGGCATTATATAGTAATATATATGCAAAATATTAAAACAGAAATAGATTTGCCTACACATCAGCATTTCAAATGCTCATTAACGCCAGGACAAACAAAACACCATGTTCCAGTCCTCTCTACATCATCTGTTATTTGGAAACACTAGGTATAATGAGGCAGAACCTTAATATTTGTGGGGGGAAAAAAGGTTGCTTTTCATCTTTCATTTCCAGCAAACATAATATAATGCCCTTACACAGGTTAGAAACCAGACAGCCCCAGGCCTGGATAATGGAGACACAGATCCACAACACAGATGCCCCCAAGAAGGTACTTTTTTCCCATGTACTCGCCAGCACTTTATGATGCTTCTGTCACTGCTCTTGGTCCATCTCCTTACTGTTTGTTTTTTGTTTCAAACCAAGAGACTAGGGAGTCTGTTTTTCATTAAGGACTAACCTGAACATATAGGTGAGGATGGTCAGTGCCAGAAAAAAATGTAATTTATTGTACGAGTCTTTTTCAATGCTACACAGTGAATTTATTAATCTACTGTAACCAGTGCTGAGGCCAGTCAAGATCACCAGTTGTGGCCATATTTAGTCAGAGTGCAGCTTTGTGACATTTGATGTTATTAGTGTTATTAGATGAACCTGGAGAGTACACAACAGAGGAAACAAGATGTGTTTCAAGGAGTAGAATGCTCCTCAACAGCACAGACATTTTGTTTTCACACCTGTTCAGACAGCTTCTACTGTGATGGTGTAATGACAGGTGGGAAAAACCTAAAAAGCAATAACACAATGTATGCTGAAATTATTTCAGGTTACTGTTTGTGAGGAAGTTTCCGATGGGACAAGATGGAATCGGATGATAAAATATTCTGGAAACCCTGATTCTAACCTAAACCATATATTTTGTGAGACCAGGCGTGTTGCCAAATCATCAATTCACTGCTGTCCTCATCTTTCCCAAAGTAATTCTCAGAAGAGTTCTGTTATGACAAAGTACTCTGTTGGAAAGGTGTGACATTTTCCATTTACTTTGTGTTAGAATAAACTACATAAAGGAAAAAAAAGAGAGTATAAAGCATCACCAAAAAAAATGAGGTGTTGTTTTTCTTAACAAAAAATGAACAACGCTGGAACCGAAGTTTCCAACTGCAACAGCAACCCACTAAAGAGAACTATTTGCACTATAATATTGCAAATCAAAGGAAATTAGTTTTAAAATATTTAATTAAATCACCTTTTCTTGCTTTTCAGAGGTATTTAGATTATTTTATGTGAGGGACTTTTTTTTTTTTTTTTGATTGCTTTCTTGTGTTGTAAGAGTGATATTTTTAATACTACCACTTGATAGCAGAAAAAAAATCAGAGCAGAATAATTAGCCTTATAAAAATTTAAGATCAGTAATAAATGCATTGAACACTGTTATAGTCTTTCTTGTCTTTCTCCACCGAGGCCTTGAGCAGCTTTCAAATCTTTTTGCAGTTTCCCTGTTTTTCCCCTTCTCATCTATTTGAGAGATGGAATCTCCTCTGAAATCTGAATGCCACCAGAAAGCTTTAGCAACATATTACCAGTTTTCAAAATATATGTGTGCTAGTGAGGCATTTCAGCACACAGGATGCCCAGCAGATGTGTATAAAACTGAAATTTGAGAGTATGTAGCTATTGCTCTGATTTGTAACCTCTTTTCCATGCTTCAGTCCTGTAAATCTGCTAAACAAGATAGATATACCTGTTAAAGAAGGTATAAGTCGCCAGAAAAAATCACCTCCTTCTTCTCAGATATTTGCCATTCTACAAGAGCCATCAGCAGAGATGGCATTTAACTCAAGAGAGAATAATTTTTAGCTTGCAGGCATGACAATATAATAATATAGGCATAAAACCAACTTGTTTGTCATAGGCACCATACAAAGCGACAGTCCTGTATGGACACCCCTGGTGTGCAGCTCCTGCAGTGGCCAAGGATGACTCTCCTTTGGATCAGAGAAGTGCCATGAGCATAAGGGACAGCTGCCAAGATGGACTGTAAAGAGCAAATCCCCTGGATTCCCCATGCACCCATCTCATCCATGGTGACAGTCTAGGAAACCTCCAGCCCCCAAAGGTGCTTTGCAGCTCAAACCCAGCTTATCAGCACTCACTGAAACAACTTTACTTGCTGCTTTCACCCAAAATGAACCTGCTGAATTCCATACTGCCATCATCAGCCTTCATGGGATTTTATTCCTTATTTATCAGTGGCACCAACCTTCCTTTCAATCCTGTGAAAATTCAAGGTGAGCCTCAAAGCAATGCAGGCCCCATTCGGCCAAGGGAGGCAGCCAGTGTCACCACCACCAGGACCACACTTTTGGGGATGGCAGCATGGGAGGTTGGTATCATTTCTAGTCACCAGCAATTAAAGAATAGAGAATTACAACTTTTAGGGAACATGCCATCAAAAAGAAATTTAGACACCAGTTCCTTCATATTCTAAAAATTTTCAAATATTTGTTGAAATAAGAAGTCTACTTTTCTCAAGGCATCATATTTCCTCTGGTATAAGTTCTTTTCTGCCACATAAGGAACACTGAGTTTGGTGTGTGGCTGACTCTTCTACTGCCTGCCTTGACCATGGCAGCAGAGATTTATCATCATGTCTCCTGGTGGCCAGAAAATGCTTAAACCTGATTGATGTTTTAAAAAATGTGGAAACATACCTATTAGTACTAACCTTTCCCCAGGAAACCACTTGGCAAGGGCAGTCCCACACTCCAGTTGATTTCTACAATGGTCTCCTCGGGTTAGAAATGATTAAGAGAGTCCTTGTCCTCGTTAAGTCCTATTCCTAGGGAATAAATGAGGAGGGAGGAAGGTGGTGGCTCATTGAGATTGCCAATAACAAGCGTGAGCCAGGAAAGTGAGGGTACAGGAGGTCTTTACAGTCAGGGCACAGCTAACTCAGCTCACTCACCAAAGAATATTTATCATCTAAATAGTTCCCAAATCATTTTCTGTGCCAGATAGGAGCTACAGGCAGAAGGCAGGGCAGTGCTAGCTGGCTGTGAGCATGCAAGTTCTGGAGATGTTCTCAGATGTGGAAGTCGTCCCTATGGCAGTGCTCCTTGGGCAGCTTTCATTAGAAAGGACTTGTTTGCACTGTAAGGACCCTCTCACAGGAGTCACAACAACCAGAAGCAGACTGCAGTTAGTGCAGGAAATAAAATGCCAACATCCGATCAGCGGAACAAGGCCACTGAAATTTTCACAGCAAATTAGTACAAATTCTAGATGGCAATAAGGCCATACTGTCAAATAGTAGGGAAAAGCATCCTAGTTAATTTGCTTTTCCTTAACTCTGAAAGAGGCGTTATGATTTGCGAAGACTTTAACTTGTGCTTGTGCAAAAAATGGGTTTATCAGGACACATCCTATTTTTCTGGAAACTTCTAATATAATTTCCTGCTCTTTTTATCCATATCCTCCTCCACAGATTGATGGGGCCTAATATGAATAAGAATCAGGCCCTTGATTGCCCTTTTGCTGTTCAGCACTCTCAATATCCCTCTGCAGAACTGGGTAAAACATACCACTGATCAAAGTCCTGGGGCACAGCACTTAGTAATTCAGCGACTTTAATAATGACACAGTTTTAGGTCAGAGACCTGATACAGCTTTAAATCTGAAAACTGAAATCCTCTTTTAATAGAGTAAGGCCTCTTATTCCAGCCATTTAAGGCTACATCCACGAAGACTTACATCCTATAATTAGAATTTGTTCTCCAGGAACTGCAAACATAACAGATGGTCAAACAAAGGGCAAATCCGTGGCCTGCTTGGGATAATGCTGAACAAGAGCTTGTTTATGTCAGGTTGCAGACTGAATGGAATACAATATGACAAAACAACTATGCTTTTCTCACTTGGCAAGAACCAGACAATGAAGTTGCTGCAGAGCTTGCAATGGTGGAGTTGACAGTATAGTTCATTTTAATAAATTGGATTACATTAGACATTTAATTTGTTTAGAACAAGTCAGGATTCCTTCAAGTGAGCTAATTCATGTCCTTTTAATGCCCAAAATAGGCAGTAGAAAGCACTACATACTTACACACATTTATACATGCACATGCATATATACACTTATACTTCATGGAAGCAGCAGTCGGCAGTAGTTGGGAAGCCAGCTTTATGTATGGAAGCTGTCCTTCCACTTCTCTTTCTTGCTCATAATTCCAACTTCCTGTCAAATCCTACTTCTATACCACTTATTTAAGTATGTAAGCTGTGCTTTGTATACAAATTTATTTAAATGCCTTAATCCTTAGGATTCCATCTTTCTGTGAATTGCTGTTTCCACTGCTAAATACACAAAAATTCATGTTGTTCAAGGCTGTTGTTCTCTCAGTATCAAATATTCACAGCTTCTGGCTCTTACTAGTACTTCTTAATACATGAGATATCAAATGCATGTAATCAGACTGATACCATGCACCTCATGTTCAATTTAGCCCTGTATCTGTATCAAATCAGTTATTTGTTGACAGAGACCATGTCACTCATCACACAAAGTATTGAGTTTGGAAGAAGCCATTAAATGGATATAACAGGGTCTGCCTCTGCCACTGGACAGCAGTGATGCACCAAATAGTTTAGCTAGGGTGTTAGAAATCCAAATCTCCCTACCCACCTACATGAAACAATGAGAAATTCTCCAGTGAGACAGAAGCATGGAGAGAAAGGTCTTAGCTCTAAAACAAAGGTGTTCTCTTTGGTGTGGGTAGGAGAAAGAACTGGAAATGGAGACAGGGCAACTACAATTTTCTGATAACTCACATAAACCTTGCCTGAAAAATCAGCTGGTTTTGATACTCTTTCTCTTGGTATCTCGTTTAGATATTAGGAGCAGATACAAATCCTGACAGCAACACTGAAACTACTGGCTTTGATTTCTCAGCGAAGAATTTGTGACACTGAATTTTAGAAGCAATTCCAAAAAAAAAGAGGAGATACATTAATACAATGCATTTTAAAAGCCTCGTGTCATGTTGCATTTATTCTTGAAACATGACAGATGAATTTCTGACAGCAGAAGACGATATGTACGCATTCATGTATTTCCTAAGGAAAATAAGTACAACAAAAAATTCCCTCAAAGGGAGAAAAGCCTGGTAAAACACTTCAGCATCAAGAGAGAGGAAAGTATTCTGGGAGATAATTTTGTGACAGCAAACCAAAAAATGCTGTTGATGAGACTAAGTGACTTCTCTCAATCATGAAAAATAAAATCTGGTTTAATAAAAAACAGGGCACAGAGGAATCATCTTAGAGATTTGTCTGTTTGTTTGTTTGTTAGGCAACCACTTTTAAATTAGCTTTGAAATTTCTGATCCTCTAATACTTCTTGAGATTGCTTGCTTTCTTTGCTTATTGTTATATATGTGATAACAACAAAGGCTGAGGGATTTGGGGCTTTGCACACTAGGCTTAGACTGGAGATGCAAGATCCCTGCCCATACAGCCTGAAGAACATCCCACAGATCTCTCCAGGATCCACTGCCTTGGCCCAGCAGCTGGCTGTGCATGAGACACATGCTGCTAACACGCCACCAGACACCGGCACGTGAAAGTCTCATTCGAGGGACATCACAGTCAGACCAAAATAGTCCTGACCATGTTCCTGGCCAGCACAGCAGACAGCTCCTCTCATGGGAGGCAAGAGGAGGGAGTCATGCAAGGGGACACTGTGCTCCTCATCAGAGATTTGAGAGGTCATGAGAGCCTGCATCTGCCAAAAGGGCCTAGTAGCGCATCACGGGTGCTGGTGGCTGGTGTGGATCCTCACACCTTGCTGGAAAGCTTTGTAATCCCACAAAGCCCCAGCTGGATGGCAAGGCAGGAGCAGAACTAATTACTGTTCAGGGAGGAACATGATGGAAATGTCTACATAACAGAGTGCTTAACTTCCTTTTCTTAATAGAGGGCCTGTTAAAAAAGAGGCTTTTTACCTCATCAAGAGTTCCAAATCAACATCTGAGTTTCAGCTCAGTTTTCTATTCAATTAGGGCTATTAAAGTCATCTTGACATTTGAGAAGTTAAAATGATTTACAGTATACATAAGTTTGAGCTCAGTAGATAAAAGAAGCTGTTTTTTCATTGTGAGCCTTATGGATTTGATACTAAAAAAAGGCAACGTGTCCTACTCAAATACTCCCTGTTACAAAGCCAGATGGGAATCTGGCACTAGAAGCTGGAGCTGGCAATAGGCAGGAGTCCTGATTTGTGATGTGAAAGGCTAAATAATGCTCAGAAATAACTGTCAATTAATTGATAGAGATGGAACCATTTTGGTAAAATGAAGTCTACGTAGCCCATCTGAATAATTTATTGTTGCAGCATAATCTGCAGATTTCAGCTGTGATTACAATATAAGACTCTATTAAGGACTAGAAAGTACAGAGAATAAAGCTCAGAATAAATCAGAATTGTAAAGCCAGTGTCAGCAAGAGGAGAGTAAAAGTTCTCATCTCTGTGTGCTGAAGGCGGCGTTTTGGGAGTTTTTGAGAATTTGGTCCGTGAGTTCAGATGACAAGTTAGAAATCTAACTGACATTCTGGGCTTTTTTCAGAAAGATGTTGAAGTTCTTCTTGAAGTTAATGCAAATCGTGGGCATCAATGTTTTGGATAATTCAAGAACAGATTTCAATTTGTATTCCAAAAAATTCAGTGCTTGGACATTGCCACAAGAAAACTGGGTATTTCTGAGGAAAGTTCTGTCTCTGCAAATTATTTGGTTTTTGACAGAGAAATGAATATAGTAAGCCCTACTTTTCACTTCTGCCTCTATTATTAGTATTAAATTAAGATGGATAAATAAATAAAACATTGAAAACACTTTATAAATGGACCTTAGTCAGTGAGTTGGACTTAAACCCTTGTCCTATAACAAGAGACTGCTGCACTTTCACCTCAGTAACCACTCTATGGAATGAGCCCTAACTTACCCTGAAATGCTTTTTATGACTTGGACAGCTGTATATGACACATTGTTTTTATTCTTAGAGTTTTGAAGGCACGAGTGCTTTCAAGTCCACCCCCAAAAAAGCTTTGGAGACAGCAGCTGTCTCCTTCCTCTCACACAATGGGGGCTCAGTCAATGACAGTGGCTTCTGGGCAGTTTATGATGAGCATAAATAAAGAAACCAGAGCTTGCTGCACAGGCTCTGAGAAGCACAGGAATGAAGGAAAAATGAAAAACGCAGTGGTCCAGATTAAAGCCTGATGGATAGAAAGGCAGCAGTAATGTTTGCACAGATGTCTCCCAGTAGAATCTGTCTTCAATCTCTCCCTGTTAAGGCTGTGATGAATGACATGGAAGGAACAAAGACTGTGCTTTCAATTCAGCAAGGAGAGGATGTAAACTTACTTTAAAATTAAAACAAAACCTAAAAAGGTGCTTTCCTCAGCAACAAGTGATAACTAGATCAAACCTCCCACTGAGAACAGGTCTAAGCAGAGAGAAGGGAGCTGTAAACAAAAGATTTCTTGCAATGATATTTGTGTCTTCTGGCCACTGCTGGATCCCCAAAGACTTCTAAGAAAGAGAAGAGAAAGAAACAGATCCAGATACAGATGAAGGCAGCTGAAAGGTATTGCAGGCAAATTTGGACACCTAAGTTCAAACTGCCTCACTGGCTTTCTTCACCAGCCATATTCCCTAAACATATGAAGATATAGGCAAAACAAAAACAACAACAACAAAAGTTTAAGAAAAGAACTCTATGCTGTAGAAACATACATGTAAAAATAGTGCATACAGGTAAACAGCTGAACTTCAGAGTAACCTCTTACATTTTTTGAAGTGTGCTTTTCTACCACAAAAAGTGTATTTTCAGACTTTTTAAAAAGGTCAGCCCTGATGCTGGTTGCCCCATTCTCTCCACCTTCCACTCCAGTGGGATATACTGAAGCTTTCTGTGCTGGCCTCTATGGCAGAAGCAGTAGTTTTTTGTTTTCCAGTTTTTAAAGATATAATGTGTTGCTCAGTTAGAGCAACATACAGTCTCACCCAATACTGGTCTCAGTGGTGACAGTGAAGGAGGTTATTTATGGGAGCACATGAGCCTCAACACTTTCTCACACTTTACTTTTACTGGATTACTGCATATTTCTGACAGTTTCTCTTTATATACTTGTTGGACATTAATGTGTTTAATCCCTTTTTCAGCCTGCTGACATGTCCTCATTCATGTCCAGTGGTGCCAAGCTCCAGAAGCTTACCACCTGTTTTCACAGCAGCCTTTCCTGCATCTGTTTTAAACCATTCTGCTTGTTTCAATCAGTGCCCCTTTTTGGGATATTTGATAACTACTGATCCCACAGGCAGCACAACTGGGATCTCCACAGTTCTGAAAAACCCCACTGAAATTCCCCTTCATACTTCTTCCCTACCAAGGAGGTGACTTCTCAGGAGGTACGGTTGATTTAGAAATATTGTTTTCATTATCAGATGCAATTTGTCAAAACTGGCAATGATTGTATAGTAATGAGAGTCCTTGGAAAGTGCAGTAGTCAGCGGTGTGAAATGGCATTTACCAGCAGTAATTACCGTGTTTCTATCCCTGTGCTTAGGTAAAGAAAATAGCTGTGACAATAGTTGGCAAACCAAGACCTCATGATAAATTCCATTCCACCAGCATCCCTGTGCTTATTTTGGTTAGTTCTCTTGCCCTTCACTGCACAACACAAGTAAAACCTGCTCTAGTGTGTAGCAGTTTGTCATTTATCTATCAAAGGTATTTATAGAGCACTGGTCCCTGGAGAACTCATGCTCTAGACCCACTGATGTGTTAGAAGAAAGGGAATAGGGCTTATTACAAGGGACTCCTTAAGCATTTTTCTTGGGAACGGCTTGATGAAGCTGTTTGTACAGAACTTCCTTTGAAAAGCTAAAGGTTTTAGGAAAATATTGTTAAAAGAAATGTTGCTGTCTGAATGCAAAAAAGGTGAAGAAAAGGAGATCACCTAAGCAGTACAAAAACATCCGTTTGAAGAATAAATGTAAATAAGGATCAGAAATCAAGAATTTTTTTCATATACTGAGAAAATGATTTTAGTTCATTTATTTCAGGTAGTTCCATTCCTGCCCAAAGCATCAAGGTTCCAAGCACCCAACTGAAATAAAAGGTCATCCCGGTCAATCAGAATCGTGTTTTCATCAGCAACACTGGTTGTAAAGTGAGGTCTCCTACAACCATGGCATAGGAAAAGGCTATGGGGATTGAGGTCTAGTGTGGGACATGAGTTTTTAGGATTTTCCCCTTTGACAGTGCCCTATGCCCATCATCCCAATATTCATCTCCTCTGAAAGGGCTGGAAAAGAAACAAACCTGCCAAACCACACAGGCTGGAAAAACTCTGGTTTTAGACTTCTCATCTCCAGCTACAAGACAAATGAAGAAACTTGTGTCTCAGCGTCTTACAGTGTGATTTATGCCCTGCTCAACACCACCCTGAGTCCAAACTGACACTGGCAAAAACAGCTCGATGGGAGCCAAAGTGTAGCCCAGACATGAGGTTAATGCTGTATATCAGCTCCATAAACACTTAGAAATATTGCCTGCAAGAAAGATGAATGAAGGCTGTTAGCTGGACCATGAGGGCTGGGTCTGCACATGACAGGTTTGAGCACTGTCTCAGCCCAGGGTGAAGAGCTGCAGCCTGCCAGCCCCACATTACTCCTCCTAGCACATCAAACCCACCCAAAGATCAGAGCTGTTGCCAACAGCCTCCTTCCCTCTCTGCTCTGTCTCTAGCAGGCATTGTCAAGAAGTCTTTTTAGCATTTTAAAAGCAGATGAGATCAAGAATGCATTTAAGAATAAATATATTTTAAACAACAAGCCCTTAAAACCCATCTGTTGCTGCAGAATGTAAATTCAAATACTCATACACACTTTAACTCAGTGCTTGTGAGACAAAGAAAAAGAGATGAAGCTATTTGCTGATTTCCTTGACAATATTCATATGACATGCCCCTCCTTGGGACTTAAAAGCTGGCCATTTTTCATGGCTATGAAGCACAAAGTGGCTCATTTTAAGGCAGGTTTCCTACTGCCACTGGCAGGAAAAAGTGAAGGGTTTGAAGACTGGATATTAAGGGGTGAGGGATATTAGGGGGTGAGACTTAAACACCCTACAACTAACAGTGGATGAAGAAGAGACAAAAAGTTGGAGTGGGATGGAAAAAAGCCAACTTCCCACAGAGAGAAATTGGAGTTCCTTTAGTGAAAATAACATCCATTAAAGTAGAAGAACCTTTTCCAGTGTCCAGAAATGGGACAGTGGACTCATGATATCCTTACTCAGCCTTGCTGGAAGAGGCAAGCAGAGTTTTACCTCCCATAGGTGAGAAGTGTGAAGTGGGCATGGCCATAACAGCCACTACATAAGAAGAACAGGGAAAGGGACACCAAGTGCCCCATGGAGACGGCTGGGAGGCCCACAGCTGGCAGTTTGGCAATCCAGATTACTTCATTTCAGCAAAGGCTTTTTATCTGTCATCACCACAGGAGTCCGTGGTTTTTTCCTTTGCAAGACAGCAGCTGGCCATCCAGGTAACCTTACCATGGGTGAGAGAGGTTCTAGGAAGCTTCTCACAGCAAATCACGCTGGCTTCTCTCTCCTTCACAGCTAGACAAGGAGGGAGGGAGGGCCTTGGTGAGGGTCCCAGGTCAGATGGGCAGAAACCAAAGCTCCTGGATTTGCTTTTGTCTGCTCCCTCTTGGCTTCCTCCCTCCTGGTGACGTTGGAGGAAGCAGAGGCACTGTGGTGCTGAAGGACTGTCTGTTATCAATTTGATGTGATGCCAAGACTTTCCAGCAGAGCACCAGTGAAAGAATGGAACAGCAATTTAACGGCCTGTATCTCAGCTAAGTATAAATGAATTTTCATGGGCAGAAGTGGAGAGGAAAAAGCATTATCTACCCCAAGCACTTTTCTTCTGCTGAAAATCTTAAAAGCCTGACACAAGCAATGCTGTTAGACTTTCTTATAAAAAGGCTCCAAGAATTCTTATAATAGCACATAATACCCTAAATATAGGGTTGCTGCTGACTTTCCTAAAAAGAGACAACTATAACACAAGCGGTACATGATCCAAAAAAACAGAATTTAAACTGCATGTTCCCAAGAAGTTTCCTCACCCAAAAAATTTGTTTAGTTAAGAGAAAGAAAAACATGAATGGACAGTATGCTGGGCATTGCTTTTGACCAAAACTATGGCTTCCTTTTTTTTCTTACATGTGTTTTTAAGGACAAAAAAGTCAAAAAGACAGCAGTAATCCCAAGACTAAAAAATATAAGTTATGAATACAAGTTACAAAAATATGTTCATAAGTAGGGATTTAACAGAAGTGACCAAAATCATAAATAAGTGAGATAGCAGAAGCTTCTTTTTTAGCTTCAGTGCAGAAGGCTGAAAAAGGAGAACACAACTGGAAGTTGAAGAAAAATATATTCAAAGTAAGCTTTAAAAAAATCACTTCTCATCTCTTATAGCTGTAAGCAGGTTAAATGACCTGCTGCTCAAAGCTGTGAGGTGATGACCTTGGGATTGCTCAGGAAAGGGACTGGACTAGAAAGTGTTGTAAAATAAGGAAACTGAACCACGTGAAATAGCTGCTACTTCCTGGTTGCCATGTGTTCTGCTTTTATAAATGTTTCTGCTTTAAATATCATCTACCCATGCTGGTAAATCTAACATTCTGCACTATGAATTTTCAAGCTTGTAAAAATACTAAGTATTTATTAGACCAAGAAAGTTACAAATTTCTGTAAGAAGTTGAGATTTAAGTAACCTGATATTTAGGATGCAGCATATAAGCAACATCCTGATGTTTTAGATACATGAGAAAACAAGCACTGCTGATCTCTCTACACATAACAAGTGTAATCATGCTAAGGACAGGAATCATAACACAACACAAATGTGAGAAATAGACCTGTCACGTATATTCTATTACATTTCTGCTAAAAGGGAAGTTTTCTTCGAGAGGAAAACACTGAAATGAGCTCTTCTGTACCATCAGCATTGCACGACAGCTTGGAAAGATCGCTGTGAATCAGCATCTCTTTGGTGCCCTGATAACCACCCACAACCTGCATGAAGCAGGACTGCCTTTGCTTAGGTTACCTGGACAGTAGTTCTGCATGGCAGCTGTGAGGAACCAAAGGCAAGGCTGTTTTTATTTAGCACTTCCACTTTCTTGCCTGCTATATTAATTTAAGCATGGATTCAGAAAGCTGCTCTGGCTCATGAATTCAACCAGGCATGCAGGAAGGCACGTTTGAAATCCTTCTGAAACAAGGTCTGAGTCACTGCTCCAGAGCCAGTAAAATCAATGTCTTCCTCAGATTTTGGATCAAAGCAAAAGCTGGTGTGGTTGGGTTTTTTTCTCTCCACCTGCTCCATCCAGGCACTTGATGCTCCCCATGCAGATTAGGCAAGTCACTCTCCTTTATGAGCCGTGTCTTGATGGTACAGAAACTAAAGCACGCATCCTTTAGCTGTGAGAGCTCACATGCACTAATGGATTAAAGCATGGCAAGGGTTTGATTGCATGCACCAACATGAACCACTCTTCAAAACAGAAAATGAACAAATACTGGTAATTGAAATTTGGCTGTTATAATGCAATTCTTCAAGTAGAATAATTTTAAATGTGGGCAATCTTCATATTTGTAAGATGGTATCTTTTATGCTAGGGGTATCTTTGTTCTTTTTTTTTTCTTTTTTTCTCCTTTTTTTTTTTTTTTTGAGGGAGTTTGTATATGTTCTGTAATAGAGGTGGTTCAATTGAACCTGATTTCCTCTATCACACATTATTGCAATAGTAGATATATATAAGTAGGAGTTTAGATCATAAGTATGGAGGTGACGGTGGCAAACAGAACAACTCATGTTTTGGACATTAGCAAACACAACCTAAGCTTTAATTTTCCATTGGTTTCTTTTCCAACAACCTTTAATAGTTTGAAATGTATTTATTCAAAGTAATCAGATTGACTGAGGAAAAAAGCAAGATTTTTAGAGCAAAATTTAATTAGCTGTCTCCTAAACATGAGACAGAATTTTACTTAGGTTTGGGGTAATTTTACATTCCTTTCTAACTGCACATCCCAAAAAAAGAGAGTTTTTTTCAACAAACTTCTATTCACTGCCTTGATTTAATTATGCAGATAATAAATGATTGTGAAGCAGTTATTCTGTTGCTCTTCCTTTGATCCATTATCAAGTGGAAGTGTCATTATTTACACAACTTTGATCATACATGTGAGAGTAAATTCAGGACAAACAGCATTTAAAAAAAAGTCCAAAGATAGACCACCGTATTTTCTTGAAAGAGTCAAGATATCATCTATTAGATTTTTCTGGAACATGAAAAGTTCTCCAGACCCATTTTCTGAAGGTAACTCGGACAGTTTCTGCAGTTAGTATCAAGGAGAGGGTAAGGTATCCGGATCAAGGTGCTGGTTCAGCACTTGCTCAGACTCTTTGAATGACTCCTCAGAGATGCCTTCATCTCTCCACATGCCAAAATGCTGACGAATTTGCACTGCTGGTGTCTGTTCTTATCACTTTCTGGGAGCAATGTGTAAAGGGTAGTGTCCCCCTCTCTATACTGCGCTCCTCAAAAACTTATTCCATCCATTCTGTGTTTGAAGGGAATTTAGCTCGTAGAGGTATGCAAGACTGTGCACTGCTCTTTTATGTGGCTTACTTGGTGTGTGTCTCCAACTCAAGCTTTTTGAAAGTCCTCCTTCTTTAAGAGCTGTCACTCCCCCATTTTATATAGGAAAATATTAATTTAAAGAGAGACATGTGAGCAGTCCATGAAATTTCTCATTGTTTCCAGTGTTTTTTTATAATTCCTTAAGAAAGAATTACTGGTCCATAATTTCCAAGGCCATTACTACTGAGATTTTTTGTTTGGGCTTTCTTTTTCTATGAGAAAGTGTTTGGCATTTGCCAGTCCTCTGGGGTGTAATATTCAAGTCTGTACCAAGTTAATAGGAAAAACTCTTAGAGGTCAGATTAACACAGTTTAGAAAATGGACAGAAAGTGTATGTCATGTTCAGTGGTTTGACAAGCACATCTTCTCGTGACATCTTTAACCTCTAAGAGTGAGTGAGTTCTCCTTTCCATAAGGAAGAAGCCTGGGCAAGCCTCTTTTTTGGCATCTTCTGGTGAAAATGGAGGTGAGGAAATGGCCTTCCCCCTGTGCTGTGTTTACATTAACTATTCCACTTGCTCTCAGACTCTCTAGCTAATCTCATCTTTGATTCTGCTTCCAATTTTCAGAAAAACCTTGTCCACTGAGGTAAAGAGGAGAGACTGTAGCAAACTCAACACTGCTCTTAAGACCTGCATTTTGTAGAACTGGAATGGATCCCTTTGGATATGCCCTTTGTCCTGCTCATAAAAAGCAAGAGCACAGATTTGTTTCACAAACAAGTCTTAGGAAAGGGAAGGAAAGCAGTTCTCTTTTATTATTATCTGATTTTATTAAAACTTCTCCCCAAAGAGAGAGGGAGAAGGGCCATGTGTCTTCAGAGTCCTCTGCGCCCTCAGTACATTCCACATTTGCACTAAAGTGGTGAAAATAGTGAAAAGAGCCTTAGGTCATACCTGTACCATTCATGTTTTATTCATGCTTTAAATTACAAGTTTAAATGAGAAACATCAAATATAAATCTTGACAGATGCTTACTAATGTTTTCTTTATTCATCTGTATGAAAATGCAACAAACACTTGTCTGACAGCTTATTTCTCTTTTTGTCCCTGAAAAATTAGCAGAGCTCTTCCTGTTTGTTCACAGCAATAAAGAAATTACGTACATATACATAATTAGCTGCAATTTAAATATAGAAACATATGGATACATGGGGGAAAATATTCCCAAATGTGCCTATTTCTGTATTTCAGTGGGTGTTTAGGTTATTCTGATAGAAATTACATTAGAAGGAGAGCACATATATAGAATTTTGTTAATTCTAATGCAATTATTTGACTTGTATAATGGTGCATCATTATGTAATTTGGGTAAATATACTTAGTACTTGCAATATGGAACTATCTGGGAAAATGCTATTCAGAAATGCCAGCACATTGTGGTGGCACGTACGGGCTGGTTGAAATAAAGCAATCACAAAAGTTCCTCTTTGTCCCATTTCTCACATGAACTCCCATTTGCTCACTGAGCCGCACAGTCAGCCTTGCCTTGCTGCCTCGCTTACGTTCATGTTAACATTTCTTTCATATCCGCTGGCATCTTCATATGTGTTTCACTACTAATTCTTTTCCTCTATTGGGAAGTAAGACATTGCTGGCACTTCTGATCTTATCCAACTATGCACCACTTCTTGTCTAACCATGCACAGTGAGCCTTTCATTTTCCAAGGGTTTCCATTCATCTTCTGTGTGACCAACCAGCATGAGGAAAGAGCAGCACTGACTTCTGACCTTGGTCTCAATTCAATAAAGCACCAAAATTGCCCTTTCACTGCAAAGGCACCACGTTGGGTGCAGGTGTCAAGACACTGGGGGGGGGGTACAGATATTTCCAGGCAAAGGGAGGAGCAGCAGAGAGAAGCAAACTCCCCTGCACCTCTTGGGGGGTAAAAGATCAGGAGTGAAATAGTGAAGCTGAGCATGAAAAACAGGGAAGGAAAGGTGCTGGTTTAATGTTTTAAATTTTGTTTCTCCCTACTCTAATCTATTTAATTGGCAATAAATTAAAAGTAATTTTCCCCAAGTCAAGTCCTATTTTCTTCCCCCATCCCACTGGAGAGTGTGAAGTGAGCAGCTGGTTGGGAGTTTGGCTCTTAGCCGTGGCTAAGCCTCAGCAAAAAGATTTTTTTGGACGTTTAGGTTCTAAAGCACTCAGACCTAAGAGAATTTCTATCAAGCCCAAAATTTCAGAAACAAGACTCAAGATCTACCTGAGCTTTGCTCTCCTCTTATTCCTGTTCAGACATTTCAACAATCCATTCAGATGCAACAGCTAAGCAAAGCATTTGAGCAGAATTTAGGCATTAATGATTAGAAACCTTCTTCATTTTCACAGCTGAAATACTGGTTCAGTTCTCTCTTTCTGCCAAATCCTGGGAGGCCTCCAGAAGTGTGCCACATTTTTCTTGCTCAGTTTGCTTTCTCAGAAAACTAAAGTGGCCTGTATTTCCAACTAATGCATAGTTTAACAGACCTTCTCTGGGTATCTCCAAAGAGAGGAGGAAGGTAGGCACACATGCACACACACAGAAACAGGAGAAATCTACAGTGAGACATAATTAACCATTGAACAGCTGCTAACGGGACCATTTGTTGGAAGATCTAAGACTACTTTTCATGAGCAAGAAATGTTACCACTGCACTTCCAGGGCCTGCTGCTGTCCTTGGGGGGGATCCGGATTCCCAGATTTCCAGGTTGGGGCCCTTAGCTCTAAAAAACTGTAAGTTTTAGTTTGATACTGCGCTCTGCAATTAATTATGAATCTCACTAAGGGAAACAAGGCTTTGCTATGTCATATCATTTTGAAGGGAACGTGCAGTGTGACAGGCAGTGACCTCCTGAAGTGAACACAATCACCCTTGCTCTGAAACTCTTTAACATTGCAGGCCTACAGGGAGAGCTAGAATCTGTATTTTCTTACCTGCCTTTGCTGGGGACAGTCCTGCACCCACAGATACTTACAATGTATTATATGAATTTGCTCAGCATTGTCCCAACACAGAAGTCCCAGTTCCTTTTAAGATCTGCAGATATTCTTGGAAAGGATGTCATTACCCATTCTGACAAGTTCATGCAGCAAGCATGCACTGAGTATCCGTTAATATAAACATTGTTAATTGAACTTTGTCAAATACCAGCCATCATTAGAAAGAAAGTAACTGCCCTTTTAAATCAGCTTCATACTGTAGTTATAGGTTTCTAATATATCTTTAATTACAGTGATTACAAGCCTTTATACATTATCAGCTAGGTCTTTGCCTTCATCTCCCTCTGCTTTAATTTATTGTTCCTACAAAGAGGATAATTATCATTTGCAGCCAGCTGCTCCTTAAACACACTCAAGAAACAGGATTTGTTTCTGAAGCTCTTTCTCAGTTGTTTCCCCCTTTATATTTTTTTATACAAACACATTTCATGTGCTTTCTCTTTTTGGCCAACAGACAGATCAGTCTTATGGACGGCTTAACTGGCCATCACAAGTTTCTGAGTTTAGAAGGACTTTCAGTGGATGCCAGGAACATGTCCATGAGGAGCCAGGTGGTCACCTATGCCTGTCTGTACAACAGAGTCAAGGTCTGCCAGATGGCAGGTGCAGTGTGTCCCTGCCCCGGAATGTGTGAGAGCCTTGCACTCACCCAGTCAAGCAGAAGGATCCCTGCAACTGCAAGGAAGGAAATGTGAACAGGAGTTAAATGAAATGGCAATGTGTCAGAGAGACTAAGGAGGAGATGCTTACCTGTCTGGTTTTTGGGGTTTTTTTTGTCTCTCTGTTCTGTGGAAATACAATGGCCAGTAATTTTTTTGTTGTTTGTTTTTTGGGGTTTTTTTTGTTTGGTTGGTTTTTGGTTTTTTTGTTTTGGTTTGGTTTGGTTTGGTTTTTTGGGTGGGTGGGTGGGTGGGTGGGTGTGGGGGTGTGTGTTTCATCGGTTCTGTATTTAACCAAAAAGGAGAGACTTAGGCCCAGGGTCCCAAAAGATGCAAAGCTTGACTGCAGGAAGCTCCTCTCCACAATTTTAGGTGACATAAGAGTATTGTGCTCTCACACAGGCCAAGAGCTGACACAAACAGGCCGAGTGTGGTGACCCACAGATAACAGGAAGATGCAGACTTTGGCATGAGCCTTAAGTGGGCCATGGACCAACACCAGATGGGACAGCACCTCTGGAATAATCACAGAGGGATAGCAGAATATCAGCATGGCTAGAGGGACTGGTGCCCAGTGCTGGCCCGTGGCTGTAACGGCCCTCAGGGCTGGTGACAAGGGCAGCACTGCCACATGGATGTCTGACACCGTGTAGCATCTGAGCTGGCACCGTCATGGGCTGGAGGCAAGCCAGTGCCCAAAGCTGACTGCTGGGACCAGCTGGAAGGAGCATCACTGAGCCATGGAACAGATGAGAGGGGCAGGTCTCAGTTAATGGGGGTGCCTGAGTGTGTGAAAAGCTGTTTCTGCCAGAGCCTGTCTCTTGCTTGCTCTGCTAAATTAGGCTCAGCTTTGCAGCATCACGTCATCTGGTGTTCCTTTTCCTCCCATTAGCATTAGGTAAATCACATCATAATGAATTGAAAACTTGGAATATTCATTAGAAAAAGACCCAGGAACATTTTACATTTGTTCTAGTAACAGCCTGAACACAAAAAGCTACTGGAAAATTCTTCTTACAATTTTGAACTTATATCAGCACAAAGGAACCAAGAGAAAGATGAAATAGCTGTAGATAAAATCTTATTTAGGAAAACAGGGCCATGGTATGAGGAACACAGCCATCAGTCCCCCTCAGGGTAATAGGCAATGCTTCTCATGAAGGTTTGTTGACACAAACAGCACTGCTGTGAGTGAACTAAGGAGAGTGGTAATGAATCAAGCTTAATGTAGCATTCTACATTTCAGTTCTCTGTAAGAATTAGAGGTAGGTAACAGACAGCAGGACTGTAATACGTGTCTGTTAGAGACACCTTTGGCAGAGGATAGACAAAATAGCACTGTAAAATACTGCACTTTCAACAATGGATTAAAAATCCATGGTTGCTTTTGGGCAGAACACTGTTACTGCCTTTTGCTTGCAGTTGACATTGGTCAGCAAACCCATGGATGCTTGGTTGAATTTATCCCTTTGCTAAATTAATAGGAAGTTGTGCAGGCAACCTAGATGGCCTTTATTAGCAGAGTCTTAATGATTCAGCTGTGTATCAAGGAGAAGAGAGGAAGGTACAAGGCATCATTTTCTCACAAACTTGCAAGATAATCACACAGAAGAAAGCTGGGTTGACTCTTTCCCTTTAGTTTTTAATGCTCCCCCAGCCTTTTTCAAGTGGGTATCTGAAACAATAGGAGTCGAGCTAGTGCTAAGGGAAATATTTAACTATTTCAAGATGTTTTTTAATCTCAAGCTCATACCTCTGAGATCACTAGTGCTTATCAATGTGTTATCAGGTTACTCAGCAGTACAAAGAAGATCCACAGCAGGCACAGGCAGATGGTCATATTTCTGTTGAACAACCTCCGCAAACAGCAAGGGATTTATTCCAATTTTATGGAATCAGGAGCAGTGGCTGCAGAGGACAGCTGAAACCTGATCTTGTGTAAAGCTTCTCAGTACAAAGTTAGCCCATCCAACTTTTCTGGAGCAAATCTGAACCCACAGGGTGACTTCATATCCTGTCAACCCACTGTATCATTTTGAGTCCAGTATTAGGAGCTCAGAGCCAGACACACCATGCCATTGAGCCAAAGTCCAAGGAAGTCTCTTCGCAGTCCCAGAGAGGTTAATTCACTTCTGAATTCACCTGAACTCTTCAGAGACAGTGTTTTCTGTTGATTCCAGGAGAGTTGTACTAACATCAACCAAGGCTTAGTCAAAAGTTAAAGAGGTTTCTGATATTTTAACACTAAAAACCCCAAGATTTCTGATGTGCACTATCCAGTATGAGTACTGCTGCAGCAGCAACACCAGGGACTTAACAGCCTGGACAGAAACGTGAGCCATAATGTCCTCTGCATCCTCCCACTGTGAGCACAGGCTGGAAGCACTGAACTACATAGCTCAGGCTGACATCTTGCAGGTCTCCACTGTGGTCTCCTTGCATGCTTGCTTGTGCATGCTGTTACATGTGGCACTGTGCTCATGCGGGACTGATGTGACAAGGGAACACGCTGGAGTCGGTCAAGCCTAGAACATGACCTTTAATATTTAATCACAATGTTGTAGGTGAACACCATTCTTGCTTTCAGTGGCCTTTCACAAACTTCTGCTTTTAGACTGGTAGTGTAAACTTAAACTTTAATAGACCTTTTCATGACTGGATGATGCAAGTTTGCTTGAGGGATATATTCCATTAAACTTGCACACATTTGGGGAGAAATTCAGTTAGCACAATGCCTCAGAACATCATGTGTTTCTCTATAATCCAAATTTGTTCATTTTAAGAGCAAAAACAAAGACATAACTGTTGCATAACACCCATGCCAGTGTGATATTCATCACTCCTGCAGATCATCTAAGCTGCACAGCAAGCATTTTGCAGTGCTCTTTAAAAGCAAACATAAGTCAGTTCTTTAGGGTTTTGCCTTACTTTCCTCACTGCCTTCTTGCAGGAGGCTTTTTCCTGGCTCCAGGGAGAGCAGAGATCAATAACACAAATCTAATATTAGAAACATCTGCAGAAGAGCAGGACACACAGGCGTGCTCCTCGCATGCCACGTGCCCCCCAGCAGCAGTGCCGGGATATGACCCAGGACCACGCACCAGGGGATATGAACGTCCCAGCACCCACTCCCTGCTTGCAGTAACTGTACCCCTTGCAAGTCACTGGGAGAAGGAAAGGTGTATAACAATGTTTACATGATTACTTTCAGCCGCTGGTATCTTAAGGGTAGATTAAAATCATTCTCAGAGTTGAGAATAATATTGTTGCAAGGCCTAAGGAGCTACAGGAGTTTGAAAATAAGCTGGATATTACTTTTTCTTTAGTATTGGGCTCATCTGGAAGACAGTCAGCAAGTCTGACAATAGGAGACTGCAGTTTGCTACACTGAAATTGTATGGTTCTCATGGAGAGTATTTTGAGCAGCATCATTACCAGCACTCATCCTACAGTACGTGGCCAGGTATGCTTAGAATTTCATGGGGTTAATATCCATCCACACAGATCTTCAGGAGGAGACTTGTGCTCCTGCCTACAGGCATCTCACTACTGCCAAGATCTAGAAAACTGCATTTTCAAGTAAGACCATTTGTTAATGAAATGCAAAAATAGCTAAAAATTTGCTTCTTTTAGCTCTTGTTTCCCAGTGGGAAAGACAGCATAGAATTCTGTAATAGCTATCTAATGCCATGAAAAAAACAGCATCCAGATGTAGCAGGGTTATTTTTTAGTCTATCCAGTTTTCTATAAGACATTATCTTCCATCAACACCTTTTTTCAGTTTTTAGCAACATAATATTCTCTTTGCAGCTTGTTCAGCTCTCTTTCCAATGCTTAAATATGATTTCAAAAATAACTCTTTCAGTAACCACACAATAACATTTCAAGTCAGGTAATCAGAGTTTGACTTAAGGCAAATGGGTAATGAAATTATATCCAGTATTGTACAGTAACCAAAAATAAATTGAGAAGAGAGTCCTCTTGTAGGCTGTGGCTCAGCACCAAATATTGCTGCTCCCAGAGGAGGCTGGCAAGGATGGAAAACAATAGCTTTCCCTTCTCGTGCACCAATTTAATCCCAGAATGCTGAGGCTTTTCCATAGAGGTCACCTCAATACCTCCTACAGTAGGCTTCTGGGGAAGCAGTGGGGGAGAGGGTTTGACCTCAAGTGCCACTTTCAAGTTAAAATGGACATATAACTTACAGAAATAATTAGAGCTGAGTTTCTTCTAAGAATAATGCCTCCAATTAGTGAAAACATACTGACTGGAAAGAAATTTTCTGAAAAATGGAGCTAGGACTGTCAGGGAGTCCAAAAGGAAGCTGTACAATGACAGTAGCCAGTTCAGTGGAGAAAGAGAGGCCAGCTCCTCCCTTCCCATCCTCTGTTTAATTTGAAGTCAGGAATGACAGACAGGTTCAAAGGACTAAGGAGCAATTGAAACAATCTCAAGGAAGACTCTATAACAAATAAACCTACCATCCCATTACCAGCACCCAGCATGAGACTGGAGGAGTTAAGACGAAAGAAACCCAATAATTTGTTACAACCTTACATAAGGCAAGAGGAAAAACCTCTATGAGGCTGAAACCTGCATCTGCCTTGTATCCATCCACATGCACAAGTAATGGATATATTCATCTCAATTTACTGTATTTTTCCATCAGATACACAGAGGGTAGGGAAAATAGTGCCTTCTTTTCATAAATCAGATATCACCCAGTAGCACAGGAAGAGCCTTGAAATATAGTGAAGTGCATTTGATTTCCAAATCTCTATTACAGTGGCAATAAAATTACAAAAAGTAGAGGCAGAAGTGCCTGTATGCAAATAAATGCCTAGTAAAATTGGAAGATTTTAAAATGTATTTCTAAAATGCAGAGCAATAAACCCATGCTTGCATTATCATCACCGCTCAGGCATTTAAAGATTTGCTAGACACATTCACCACGCCTGCATCCTGCTCCTTTTTTCCCCAGTGCAATCTCATTAAAAGAACAGCAGGATAACACTTCTGAAATGTTCGCGTAACTACGCAGGCAAATATGTTACTTTGGAATCTCAGGCTGATTTTTCCTAGTGTAAGTATTGTCCATCTCTTCTTTCTCATCTGTATTTTTAAGAGCATGGATAAGAAGGCAACACACACAGTGCATCTCATTCAGTTCCAAACCTAAAATTATAATATAAGAAAGTCACAATATAAAGCATACATCAGTACTGGAGCACAGTACAGATGGAGGCTGAGGGATTCTTCCAGTCCAGGCAACACCTGTGGAACAGGCTGCAGAGTAAACCAGGGGCCTTGCCCATAAGATTGGCAGACTTGCCAAGGAGCAAATGCTGAGGAGCAAATGCTGAGGAGTAAGATGGAAGAGAGATGATGATGGCATTGTTAATAGCCCTTACCTGTGTTCCTGCTTTACAAAGGCTGTCCCCCTGCCAGGCTGAGGGAACTGGTGGGTGCTGGCCCAGTCTTGAGGTGGGTTCTTGGATCTGGATGACCCACGAAGTGCTGCACAACTTTTTGACCCTGTATGTCTCAGAAGATGATCATTAACTGATGCTTTGTTACTGTCTTGTTGAGTTTCAGAGAGAAGGGAGTGGGAACGAGAGGCAGAGTAAGCTTTGTGCCCTGGAATGGGCTGGCAGGTAGTTGTAGGGAGAGAGCATCCCCTACTCCTGCCAGCATAGCCAGGCAGTGTCCTTTTAACTGAGGCCAGAGCGTAATTATCAAGTGGTGGTCTGCCCACTAGGCTGCTCATTTCTGGCCAGTGCACTTGGGGACAGACACCTCTGCCAGACAGATGGACTTGTACAGACATAAAAATGACCTCAGCTGTGGAAGGGTGGCCACTTTAATTTCCTTTGTGCTGTTGTTACTCCCTAGGAAAGGGATTTTCCCTCTGTCAACTTCTGAGTTGGGAGCCATGCCTGGAACCCTCGGAGGCTCTGTGAGTAGCACCCTCCTGACATACAGCACATTCTAATGGGTTCAGAAAGCTTCTCAGGGGACAGACAGTGCTTTTGTTTTACAAACAGGATGCAGGGGCATGGGCAAATGGCAGTCACATAGAAGTCCCCAATTCTCCTGATTTCTAATTTGCAGCTTTATCCAGTTCACTGTCTTCAGGCAGCTGTTGCTTTTAGTCTGTGCTGTGCCAGAGCCACCAAGCATGAAGGTCTTGAATGCCCAGCAAAAAAATAATCTGCAGCCCAGAGATCCCCCAGAGCTTTAAGCCATACAAGCTGAGCTCCTGATTCACCTGCTGGGAAACTTGCCAGTAATTGGTCTGCAGCACTTCATCTTGCTGCAAGATGATATCCCCATCAGCTTGGGATGTTACTGAATTCTTAATGATATTAAAGAATTTATGTGATTAGTGCTATAATTTTTTGAATTTTTCTTTAACTTTCAGAAAAAACCACTTCTGCTACAGAGAACTTCATCATAACTGCCACAGGAAGGGAAATGAAAATGAGGATTAGCCAGCAGATAGCATCTGTAGGTCGTATCTATGGATGAGGAAGGGAGCAGGGTCATTTTAATTCTAGAAGCAATTTGGTTGCTGAAGCTTGTCTCCATTTACATTTAAGTGGTTATTGCATCCTGCTTATGTACTTATGTTCATTGTGTAAGTTCATAGACAACTTTTACTCTTTTTTAATCAAATACTTCTAGAACATTTTCCCTCTGTTCTCTGTCCTGTAACTTAAGCTTCAGCATTCACATCAGTTCGGGAGACCTATTTTCTGCTGACTAGATTTTTTTTAGGTCTTTCTGCCACATCTTTTTCCGCCTTTTCAAGAAAATGGTCAGCTTTCTTTTTAAAGGGTTCTGAAATCTTTCATGGGCATCCAAAAAAGGAGTTTTTCTCTTTGCAGTAAAAAAAGCATTAGAGGTTTTTTCAGTCTTCTACAGGGCGAAGGTCTCAAAACAAATATAAAGTTATTTTCCTTAACAGACTTACAAGCTTAACATCAATGGTTTCTGTGTAACAGCTCTCACCGGAACAGATTTATATAATCCCTGTACCTCAAAAAGATACCTTGCAATTACACCAAATCTTTTTGTGAGAAACTCAGGAAGTTTTAGTGCATTGCTGAGAAGATAACATCTGTGATTTCCTACTGAGTTCTGAGATTTAAATCAATTAGCAGTAATTGGGACTGTTTACAGAGGCCTTCCAAGTGGAACAAGAATATGTTGGAATTTGAAATGAAATATTTAAGTTCCTGCACCAAGTGACCATCCTGCAAATTTTAAAAAATATTTTGACCAAATGCATTGGGTTTTTTAGTAATTTGTTTTTCTTAGCAGAAACTATTTCTAGTCTTTTAAACAAAACTAAAATCATAAGGTTTGGAAAAAAAAAGTGATTTTCATTTAATTTTTATGTTCTCAACTTCTCAACATGTAAATGATTGTGCTGCACTAAAATCACATGAACCTGAAAGAACATCAATTAATTAATTGGAACAAAACAGCTAAACTTACATGGAGTAGTCTTGAAAATTTTCTCCTGCATATTGAAGTAATGAAGCTACCACATCAAATTACACTCAAAAGTGCTGTGTGCAGTTTTCTTAAGGGATCAAAGGGATCACTGACAGCAGTAGTTAGTTGTGCAGAGTGTACTGCACAGTTTTAAACAAACCTGCTGATTTTTCAGTATGGAGAAGGTACTAAATCAAGAAGTTAACTGGGAATTTGCTGTGGCATTTCCCTGGCCATCTGGAAGCAAATTCCCCAATTACTCCCAAGCTACTGCACCACAAGGAGGGAAGGAGCAATATGCTCCCAAGCTTTTAATGGTTTGGGAGCTTTCCAAACCTTCAAATAAGAAAGGAAAGTGGATGGATTAGAGTCTTCAAGTTCCCAGTGTCTTTAAGTGGATTTACTAGTGCTAGCACTTCTGGAAGCTGTCTTCATGGAGGAGGCCTAAAGAAGATGCCAACCTGCTGCAGATGCCTCAGCACCTTCTCCCTCATGGGACAAGGAGCTCTGAGAAGTTGTGACACAGGGAAGCTGAGATGCAGTAGTGATGCTGAGGAGCAGATTCACCTCTGCAGTGAAGGGAATGCAAGACTGTGACTGTTGATATAAAAATGACTATTGCATATTAGAACTGAAGCAGAAAGGATTAGTACAAATGCTTATTTCCATATTGTTATGTTGTCAGGGAAATCCATAACAAACACGAGCATTATTGGAGAAAGCCAATTCAACAGAGAAATGCTTTTAAAAAGTTGAAAGTCGATGGGAGACACAATTATATTTTATTCAGGTCAATAGGCACTTTCACTGAAGAGGACAATTATTGAATAGCAAACAAGAAGATGCAAAGCCATAATTACCCAGTAATGAACCAAGCCTGGAGCTGGCTTAGCAACTATAACCCAGGAACAACCTCATCAGCCATCTGCCAGTAACTTTTTAAAGCTAAATAAATGTTTACCTGAAGAAACATGGGAGCAGTCCGTGGTGTGGATGTGCACACAACACAACTTCTTTGTGGGTACACACCTGAATTTTTGCTCTGTGTCCCCTTTGCAAGTCTCCTTCCCAGAGGTCAGGGACATGGGGGCTGGGAAAGTCACTGATCTCCACAATGCCCTTGCAAAAGATACAGGGCTGACCACTGACAGGCTATAGCAGAGCCACCATCCAGACCTTTCTTGTTGTTGCCACCCAAGACGTTTTCACAGCTTCTTCTCACAATCATGTTTACTCCTCTTCCAAAGACAGGAGCCTGCTTAGCTGCCTTTTCCCCAAATCTTCAGACAGATGCCCTTCCTCAACTGGATATTATGTGTCCTGTTTCTCCCCTCCCCTTCAGCCCTCTGTGTCCTCCGGCCATCCCCCAGCACCCTTGCCTCTTCACCCAGGACTTTGCACTTCCCTGTGTTGAACCTCACGATGTTCCTGTCAGCCCACTTCTCCAGCCTGTCCAGGTCCTTCCAGATGGTGGCACCAACACTTGGCATATCAGCCACTCCACCCACTTTTGTGTCGTCTTTATGCCCCTGACCCACCTCACCTGCTGGGGGAGCCAAAGTTGGGGTCCAGCCCGGAGTCCCACTCCCAGCTCTGCCATGGGGAGCAGCCAGGTTCCAGCAAGACCACGTCTGCTGCTCAGGCTGTCTCCAAGCAGCACCCCAGTGCAGAGATGGAGGGAGGAGCCTGTGCTCCAGAAGGCCATGTCCCTGGCCCACCAGGGACCTGAGAGCCATTATTTACTTTGCCTTGTGTAACTTGAACCACTTTAATCCTGCCTGCCCTGCACAGCAAATGGATGAAAGTTGTTTGTGCAATTATCTTTCCATAACCTAATTCTGCAGAACATGGTTCTAATCTACATCGTGTCTCCTTTCCACCGCTCTGACATTGCAAACAGGAACAGGGACTTAAATCCACTTCAAGAACCTTTGATCCAGAAAATATAGTAAAGCAAGTGAAAATTACTCTTACAGCCTTCCAGAAGTCTGTATTTCCTTTAATTACAGTTGTCCCTTGTTCTTTCTTCTCACACATTACTTTTGTGACTTTTTTCATCCTAGCCAATCTCATATCACTCTCCACAAGCTTTCTGCTTATAAGGCAGGTGATGCAAATAAATGCATCCTTCCAAAATTTGTCACAGTCAAATTCCCTCACTATGTTTTCCATTTCAAGCCCAAAATACCTCGAACTTGAGTAGCTGAGTCTGTGATGATTATGGTGATGACAGACCAGAACAACTGATATATTTTTTTTGTCCTGACATCTCATTCCATTCTGATTTAAGAAAGGCATTCAAATTGCCTTGAAATATATACTTTGATATTCCAGCTTCATTGTCTTTACATTAATATAGTAATACTGAAATGCTTTACAATAATTTCTAAGTCTTTATTTTCTATTGAACAACATGGGCCTCATATTAAACAGCATCAAGTGTATTTGAAAGACGAAAGGTGACAGAACTGGTAATTACCTCATTTCTCATTAAAGATGACTTAGTACCCCAGGGACCTATATTAGAATAAATATTCTATCTCCTGTTTATTAACCTTTGTTCTTGAAAATGGTGAATGAGTGCTGATAAAACTATCATAATTGTGACTGCCTCAGGAGCTGCCACCCAGCCTCTAATACAATTTGGAGTCACCTTACCAAAAACAAATAGAACTTGACTATATTATGCTCCAGACTATCTCTGTTTCTGACAAGTCCTTTGAACCTAAATATACAGACAATATCAGCTGATGTTTCACCAGCTAATATGAGGGGAATGTACTAACTCTTGCATAGTTTTATATATGCTAAGATAGCATATATAACTTAAATAGCATACATACATATGGCATATATAAGATTTATAGCATATATAAGATATATATGCTGTAGTGAACCAAGTGCAGAAATACATGGAGCCCCTAAGTTCCCTTGGGTAATGTTTAGTTTGGAGGGTAAACTCTCTTTCGTTACGGAACACAAGCTTTCCTATGCTGTACGAGAACTGTCATATGTCTTGCTTCCAACAGAAGCCAGAACACGTTGCTTCCAAAGGAAGTTCCTAAAATCCTAAATTTGGCTGCTATAGAGCAACTTATTCGCTCATATCCAAGTCATATGTCCTGAAGCAGAGTTTATACTGCTTCAGTAACAGATCACTTAAAATCTGCCAATTTTCCTTCAATACCAGCACCAATAAAGTATTGTTATTTCAACTGCAGAACCTTTAAAGAAACAGAACAAACAACGAGTAAATAAAATAAGCATTGATTTAATAACAAATCAGGACTGTGCCTTGATGGAGAACAGTCAGTTGTGGAGTATCTGAGTGCTATCATGTAATTTTGGGCAAGTTTGGTAGGACTAAGTTGAGTATGTATAAGAAATAAGGTAACTGAAATCAAGAGGACTACACTTTTAATTGGCTCAGTAACCATATTTAAAGTGAAGTAACTCAGTAGGATTTATTACCCTTGTGCATATTAATATTTTCAGGCTCAGTGACTAGGCAAGTTTGGCCTTCATAGTTCTACCACATACTACTTTACATAAAACTTCAAAATTTTTTCCAATCCAAAAAAAGTAACACATTTGATATCCTGTAAGGATTTCAACACCATCAAAAAGATTTAGGGCTGAATTCAAACATCCTGCTATGGATGCCTGTCATGGACACTGAAATTATTTTAGTCACTGCCTGTCTAATATGCCATGACCATGGACACCAGACAGTGGATGTTCTGAATCACTCAAGTTTCTAAACAGTACATGGAGGTGGGGATAGAATATGGTTCTCTGATGCTCAGCCTCTACCAACACTAATGGATCTGGGCAACAGCAAGTTTTCACTGGCACTAAAAAATCTCTGGAGAAAAAAAATCTGGCACTTATACAGCCTCTTTATTTTTTGCTATAAAGATCCCCAAGAATGATGACAACCATTTTTGATAAGAACTGGAAGATATATTTAAAAGTCAGCTACACTGATTGCTTTTTTACCTTTTAACTTCCCTGCCTGATGGTCACACTGACAGGTTTGACAGTTTATTTAGTGGGGATTGGTATTAATATCATCTTGGCTAGACATTTGACACTTACTTCACCTTATTATTTTCCTATGCATCTCCTCCAAGGGCTGATACATTTCTAATAACATTTGTTGCTAGTAGAACCCACTGGAGCACAAAATGACAGATGAGAATATGAAGACTTCTAGCTATCTGTTATCAAGCTCAGTACTCACGAGTGATATGGGAAGGCACGCCACGGGCAGGCAACCAGGACATTTGCTAAAGTTCCTCAAAATTATACATGTTATTGAGTTTGGAAGGGAGTGCTCAGCTGCCCTAGTTTACTTAGTAACTGAAGATTACACAATGTGAGTCAAAACACAATCAATCCTACATTTCTCTGCTTGGGAGCCCTGGCCAGTTATTTAAGACTGCAGAATCTCAGTTTTACTGTATATGACAGGTATGCAACTGAAATGTGCTCAGTATGATTTCAAGTGAAAAAAAAAATACAGTGGGAAATACATGACAAGAGAAGAAAGCCCGTGTCTCACCTTTTATAGATGAGCATTTCAGCTATGGGCTAAAGAGTCTTTACCAAGTTCAGGGTACATTTTGCAGTTCCGTGAGATGTTGAGTGAGCAGCTTTGACAGGCGAGATCATAAATGGTGCAACCGGGTCCGTCCAGTCATTGATACTCAAGGAACAAGGTCCTGCTCTTCAGCACCTGTGTCTTCCTTTTTTCTCCCCTTCCAGGAGAAATTAAAGCAACAAAACCAAGGTGAATGTCTCCTGCTTTGTGAATTGTAGCAGTGTGCTGTGTGGTTAGAAAGCCATCACAGCTGGCATGGAGAAGAGGGCAGGACTACATGGCTGGCACTGAGTCTTTAGATGGCACCACTAGGCAGAGTTCTGTCTCAGACACCCCATCCTGGCCATGAGTCTATTCACAACACACTGATGGTCAGATCTCCTCAGGCAAAGGTAGGATCTGAATCTGTGCTTCCTGCAGCCCAGGTAAGTGTCCTGCCCACTTGGTCAGCATTTAAAACTGGGACTTTCATTTCTCCACTCCTGTTAAGAAGTAAGCCTAATGTTCACTACCACTTTCTTTAAGAAAAAAAAAAGCAAAAAAAAAAAAAAAAAAGCACAGCACTTAACTCTGGGAAAGGATTCTGAGTTGCTAAGACACAGGAGCCTCTCTCCTAAGCACCTCCTGCTTTACCAGCTTAGGTGGCTGCTTGCATTTTTCCCATCCCTGTAACCCCCAGGGATGCAGCCCAGTGGGGCTGTGCACAATGAGGTTTTGATAATTCCACGGGGCTGCTCCACCAGTCCCACATGCTGCAGCATTTCACTTTCATTTGTCAAGCTTGCTTTCAGTGTGCCCTCAGCCTTAAAATGGTTGCTAGGGAGTCTGCTTTTTGCTTGGGAAAACAAAAAGAGGAATGTGAGAAAAACTGGGCAAGTACTTAGGTGCATGCATTATTACATCTGTGCCTTTGTTGCCTTGCTTTGGAGATGGCAGCAGTAATTCCCCTTGCTGCTTTACGACTTAAAAGTCCAAGTAAGATGCTAGCAAACGTTCTGACATAATTGCTGGTAAACTGCTTGTACCCCCAGCAAAGCAGGAGCTGCTCACGAACAAAGAAAGAACTGGAGAAAAGTAAGCTCACTCCTACCATGGGTGCTCACTCTTACAAAGAGGAATAAAAACACAGCATGATTCAAGTGCATGGGTAACAAGTTCCCATAGGATCACCGAGATTCAGGTATGCTCACCAGCATCCTGCCAAGAGCCCTCATTGTGGGAAGAAGTGGCTTCACCTCCTCACCTCTAGGCAACCACATCCCCAGTTGCCTATTAGGGCTGTGGCAGCCTTCAGCAAGGAACATCTTGCTTTAAATCAAGTACTTTAACTCCATCTGAGCAAAATCCAAGTGGGAACATTTATTTACAGCACTCAAAATAAACACTGCAGTAACAAGGGTTTTAAGGCATAATAAAGAAGGCTATAATCAGCCTACTTACAAATAAAAATATAAAAGCTCCTTTTTACTCTATATCCCTTTTATTTGCTGCAGGTAGTCTTCTGACATGTCAGGGGCACTGTCTCCCTGCATGCCATGTGTCACAGGCTGCACTTGTCAGAGAAAAACCTTTCCTCCACACCACCATCTGTAACTAATCTTCTTTCCAGGGGCTTTGAGCAGATTTATTTTTTCCTCTAGAAACTTTCTGTCTTTCTATCTGAAACTTACTTCCTTTTAACTTACTCAGCAGATGATCTTGACACTTCTCCAGTTAAATTAAGAAGTCTCACTTTTCTGGAGATGCAAATGTCACTTTGTCAGAGCAGCTGTCATCCCCTGTACTTTACTAGCCAACAAGCACCTTCTTGACTGAGTGCCACTTTACCTGCTGAACCTCTCCTTCCCTGCTACGGTGACTCAATTGCTTTTCCTACGAAAGTGTCTCCAGGCACTGAAGTTTGAATTTAAAATGAGCTAGAACATTCATAAATACCCTTGGCACAAACATCCAATGCAACAAGTGAACACAGTCATTATCACCTCTTGAATGAGATGGTAATGCTGGGCTTAAGGCAAATGAAGGAGACAGAGAGGAAAGACTTTCTTCTAAACATGCCATGAAAATATCACAGAGCATTGGCAACAGAACAGCCTTTGGCACCTGTAACAGATATTTTCCTGAAAAATGTCATATTTTCAATCCACATTAACTCTCTGTGGAACAAGAGGCAAATACAAATAGCAATTGAAGGTAAAAGTCCAAGCTATTTTGTATGTACGCTTGAATAAGGGTCAATTTTATTTCAAGAGTCAGTCTCAGGATGACCTGTTTCCTTTAAGACACTCTATATGTTTCTGGATGGGAGGACAAGGAATGACAGCAGAGCTGACAGCTCTATTAGCTGCAGAAACAGGACAGGCGAAAGCTGTTGTATCATCTCTGAATAATGAGCTGGATTTCAGAGTGCAGCCCAGATTCTTGCAGGACAAACCACGATGTGACATGTTAGCGGTAGATGAAGCAACACAACCTGAGGAATTCTTTTATATCCAGGGCCTTTACTAACATACCTACTATAGATAGTGCAAAAAAGGCAGGACAAGTCCTGAATAAGAGCTCCAGGGTCAGCAGAAAGCAGATTTCAGTGACCTGCAAAAGGCTTCCTGGGCAAACTTTTAAGCGAGGGTGTAGTCATCCCATTGTTTTCCCCTGGCAGCACTCCAGTCTAATGTCTCTAAGGCCAGGTTGTTTATTTCTCACCTTTCCATTCCCACTTGCAGCACAGCTGTGTGGTCTGGAGTTAATGGCTCTAGTGGTGCAGGGAGAGATTTTGGCCCAGGTTCTACTCCAGAATCCTGCCTTTGTCTCTTTACAATCAAGCAAGACAAGACAGAAGTCCCAGGCAGGAGCCAGGCTGTGTTCCTATATCCTGGCATGCTGCAGGGATGGGGGCAAGTCCATGTGTAGGCATTAGTGTGTGATGATCAAATGCAGTTACACTGCAGAGTCCAAGTCAAGGCTGGTGTTTGCCCACAGCCAGGAAGCTCTCTGTTTGGGAGTTTGGGAATTACTGATATTCAGTGCATTCAAACCAATGTAGTTTTACTCCTATTAACATGCACTTGAATCATAACAAGCAATGCAGACATGGGCTGCTGCTAGGCTTGGCTAAAACATCGGCAGTTGCTCTTTTCTGTTTCTTCTTGCTCCTTCAGCTGTTATAGAAACGTGCTTCTTCCAAGTTCTTCCAGAGAAATGCTTAACTGAAGAAATTCCTTTCCTCATCTTCCCTTTTTTTCCCTGTGAAAAAAAATTGTAAAAAAAGATTGAAGAGAAAGGGGAAAAAAATTTTAGAAGTAACAAAACCCCAAATAATTTTTGTTTCCATCCTGAGGTGGTATTGAAAACATGATTTACTGGGAGCGGGAAAGAATAGTCAAGAGAATTAACATATTCCAATAGATATTTAGGCTACTAGTTTTGTGGAAAAACTGGGAGGTTTTTGGGGAAAGGTTTTAAACCTCTTTTTATTATGTATTTAATAGATGGCAAAAGTCAAGAAGGGATCAGAAAAAGGCTTCCTATTATGTGCAAGCACAGGGACAGACACACAATAGGCGTGGGGACAATATTTTCTGCCATATTCCTAACACAGATCCTTGTCGGTGCTGCAAGAGAGTGAGAATCCTTGTGGGATTCTTTACATTCTTTCATGTAACATCTCTCAGCAGCTGTTCTCTCCCTGCATTAACGCAATTCCCAACATATTAAATAATAATAAAAAAATTATTTTCATTGTTTAGCTTATAACTTAAGTCCAAAAGACACAGAAAGGTCTTCATTTGTGAAACAGGGAAAATAAATTTAATGGGGAAGCAGGAGGGGCTACTGGTTACCTTTAAACTACTCTCTTATTGGATGTACTAAATATATTCCTCAAACTTACTTTGAGATGGAGAGTACTGGAATTGCTGTATCTCTGCAGAGAGAGAAGTGCAAAAAAATTGGATGTCAGCCTGGGAAGAGCAGATACGGAAAGTGTTCCATGGGACTAGAGAGTGACAAGAAATTCAGAAGCTGCAAGGCATTAATGAGGTGCATTGATTTAATTAGCCAGCATAACATCATTTATCATGGCATCCACAAGAGACGTGCCCATAACAGTGACTGCTTGAAGGTCACACTCACATGTAACATTTCTCCTGCACCACAAAAATGTCTGCCTGTAAAGTCCTGTTCTACCCAGGCTTGGAAAGAAGTCACTGAAAGACCATTTTCCACATGAATAACAAAGTGATATCTGTTTGTAGTGGTTTGGTCCAAAATACTCATTACTGTTTATCTGCTGTGAGATAAGAATTAGGAGAAATGCAAAACAGGCACCAAACTTGAAAGAATATAAAGAAGTTTATTAACAGACCTAAAAGAAGAAAAAAAAATTATACCACCTTCAGAACTCTCCTCCTCCCCCCACCTTCCTCCCTTCTCCCACTGACAATGTTCAAAGACAACCCTTAAGATGTTCAGTCTGTTTACCACTTCCATAATAACCTTGTTCAGTCCATTTAGAAAGAGAAGTCTCTTCTTGCTCATGCTATGAAAACATTATCACAACGAGACAGCCGCCCACTTCCAAATATTGTTCAGTCCATTTAGGAAGAGGAGTCTCTCTGCTCGCATGTGAGTCCTTTCCCCCGACTTGCAGCTTTTCCCGCAACTGCTTTCGAGGGTCCACTCTTGAAGTTTTTTGGGGTACAGTTTTAAGGTTGAGCCGTTCAGAAACAAAAACAGAGGCCCTTCTCCTTCCCTGGGAGCAAAGGGTCTTCATCATCTTCATCTTTAGGACTATCTCTGGGAGCATCTCTAGGAACTGAGGTTTTCTCCTTTCCCATTTGGAGCAAAAGTCCTCATCTGGTTCATCTCTAGGGACTGAGGTTTTCTCCTTTCCCGTTTGGAGCAAAAGTCCTCATCTGGTTCATCTCTCCCTGTCCAAACTTCTCATGAAATTACAGCTGCGTCAGCATCTGCCTATCTCCACGCAGGTGCTTCTGCTCACGAGTTGAACACTCCACCCCCCATATCTTCATGAAATTACAACGGGATACTCAGATATATCATAGCTTCACAAGAGAATTTCAGCTTTAAGCATCTCCTCTCTCTCTTCCCTCAGGTTTTCAGCTCTTCACAGCAATAAAAAGGGTTAATCTCACCTCAGCCTTGCAGCTTTGCAGCTGGAATGTTGAATTTTCTTATCGCAGTGGAGAGGGGGGAGAGCCGAGCCGCTCCGGCTGCCCACGGCAAGGCAGTGGGGGGGGGTTCCATGGCTGGAACAGGTCCATGGCTCCAGGATGGCCGTGGCCCGGCCCGGCCTGGCCCAAGCAGGGCCTGGGCCGGGCCCACTGGGCCCTGCTCGGGCCCTGCAGCCACCTGTGCCAGCGCCGGAAACGAGAGAGAGCTTGGAGGGGGAGTTTGCCTATTCTTAAATGTGGATCACAGAGGTGATCACAACTTTAAGTGGCTTAGAGAATTGTCCATATCCAAACTGGCCAGCTGATAGGTTCTATCAGTTCCCAGAGGAAACTGTAAGCACCCCTTAGCAAGGACGTCCCTTCCGGGACTATGCTTGCTAACCTATGACACTGTTGTAATCAGGTCCAGTCAACTCCTTAAAAATGTGCAGTTTCTGGATTCCCAGTGTTTATTGGACTTAAATGTGGGAAGTAAACAGTAAGGACTAATTTTAAGAGTGTTATCTGTAATAGAGTCAGAATCATCAAGTTTTGGGACATTTCATGGTTTTATAAGAGCACGTCCATGCCTGTCAGTCTTTTCTACCTACTGTGTCTGCTTGTTCATTATTCAGGAAAGAACTTCAATAATGATGAGGCTCTGAAAGAATTCTCAGTAGCAAAAAGTTTCATAAGGGCTCATTTAAGGTCTCAGCTACATAGGGGTAAGACTCAAGTACCCTGATGAAGTGAAAAGAGTTCCTGGGGACACATGCTAGCATAAATGGGGGCTTAATTTGGCCCTAAATTAGAAACCATTTGTCGTCTGGGAGCTCAGATATCCAACAGCATTCACTGCTGCGCCTCTGACACCAGAGAGTTTTCCAATTGGAATTTCTTTACATTAGTAAGGAAATTATTAATATTTTTAATTAAGTTTTTAAAGTAATTTTCTTTTTCATTTTCTGACTTACAAAGCATTTTACAAACACTTATAAAATGTTTTGCAAGTATTTATATTTGTTTCAGTTTTAAAGCAGTGCGTGGGTCTGTTAACCTTTCCTAAGCAGGTGTTTCTTTAACTGAAACTCCTGTTTTTAAAAAGGCATAATAGGATCCATGTTGATTAATTCCCTCATCCACATTCCCACCAGAAAGAACTAGAAAGGAATCCCCAGGAGCATATACCTTCCATACCTGCTATGTGCTGGCCTGGAAGCTCAGCTTCACCCCCAACCACATGAACCCTCAACCAGGGGGATTTCAGGTAGAGTGCAACAACTCCAAATTTTGCAAGGCAAAAGCCCTCTTGCATTTCATGGGGTGGGAAAGTGTTCAGCACTGATACCTACACAAGTGACAATCAGTGTGGGGTTGGACTTGGCTGCAGGGACTTCTGCTTGTGCATCTTCTGGATGCCTGTGTTGAACAAGGATGTTGGAAATTAGAACCCGCTCACAACTTTTTCAGTGAGTCTGCTTCTGCTGTATTTAAACTGCCTTTGCATTGGTCTCACAGAAGAGCCTGTCTGAGGGATTTTTTCTGTTGCAGAGAGAAAGGGGTGTTATGTTGTTCTGGTTCTGTTATGTGCAAAACATGAGCTGAAATCCAGTTCTAATTCTTCACCCTTCATCTCCTTCACCCCTTGCTTGTTACCTTTTACAGTTTCCTTCAGGGTAATTTAAAACATATTATTTTTAAATTTAGCACAGTACTAAAGGACAATTTCTAGCACAAAATGGCCAAAGTAATTGCCCAGAGAAGCTGGTGTTGCTTTCAGAGGTTAGAGGGCTATGTTCCTGCTGACAAAAGAGATACAGGCTGCACAGACATCAGAGTATTTGCATGGTACATGAACAGCATGAAAGGAAAGAGCCAGGATAGTAGGGGTTTAGTAAGAATGTGGGCAGTCATCAGGGCTCACTGGAAGAGTTCAGCTTTTACCTTTCTACCCTGTTTGATGTAGTATTTGCAGTTGGACCATGCCTTAGTCTTCAAGTGCTATTTCTCTTGTGGAGTACCAAGTAGCAAGGCAGCATCAGCAAACAAGTGAAATTTTGTCAGATACCATCTATATGAAGGACAGAACCTTTCTCTGCCTGCACCTCTGTTAAACCTTCCTAAATTACATACCCTTCCTAATGACCTGTAGGATGTTCAGCCCAGCCAAAATGATGAAACTCAGATTATACAAATATAGCACATACTTGAGAAGTCACCTCTTTATGCTTCCGTTGGTGGCAACAAGGGAGACAGCATCCTAGGTCTTAGCAGCTGCCTGTAAAAGAAGGGACACCCCTGACAATTTATCTGAGCATCTGAAGTGCTGCTTTTCCACTTTGGAAAAGGGGTCTAGAACACCTTGCAAAGACAGGACTGCCCCCACTTTTGCAAGGCAAATGTTAGATCTGGGTGTTAGACTGGAGTTACACCTAACCCATGCTCCTTTACAAGAGGCAGGAAATTCCAAATCTGTGATCAAAGCAACACACATACTGCGTACCCCCTTTAATTTTTGTTTTTAAAACAGACGGATTAGGACAAAACAAGCAGCACATGTTTTAAGAAGACTGGATATTACATTAATGAAAACTCTGTGAGAGTATAAATATGTTGCTGCAGTTTAACAAAAAGCAGAATTTCCTAGACTTGCATGAACTATTGGCCCACTGGCTAAAAGAGACCTGCAGTCTTTTTGCTGAAGAAGCCCAGCTATTCTGCTGATCTCAACAAAAGAACAATTGCAATGACAATAAACACCCTGGGATCTTGAAAATCACAAGAAGATATCAGCTGCTGTTAAACAGCACAGAAATAAAACAGTAGTGAAACTAATAAATACATACAAACAGGTTTATGGTGTCCTCTTTAGAAACATTATCCTATGAGTTAAAGATCTGAAGATTTAGCTTTTAACAGCTCTGGAATACAAGGAACCCATACAAGTACTTGCCTATCTCTCCTGTGTAAGTGCTTCACTTCTTGTTCCTGGCTACATAAATCAAAGGCAGGGTAAACACATTACAAGTTAAGAGAAGGAAATAATATGATCTCCTAGCAGACACTGGGAGCAACAGCTTTTCACTTATGTGTCAAAATGCTACACAACTATTAGTCTGGAACAAGATACGCCTTCTTTTAGAAACAGTCTGTAGCAAATCCATATTTCATCTACTAAATCCTTGACTGCTTAGCCTAACACTCACAGTCTTTTAACAGGTTTCTCCTCATGATATCTCTTTCAAGACTAGACTGTGCTTTTCTCTCATTTCATAGGCACGGATGAAAGACAGAGCTATAGACAGGTACAGATGCACAAAGAAGAACTAAGCGTCCAAATCCCAGAGTGCCAGCCACAAAGCCCCGGGATATCCAGTTACACTGGGCAAAATCCATAGTGCTGAGAGACGGAAAAAAATCTCCATTCTGATATAATTTGACAGTGAAGAAGGGTGGACAGAGTCCGCATAGATGCTCCTGATTTATAAAAACTACCTCAGGATAGTGGATACACCTGAAAGTGGGAGGAAAACGGATAATACAACATTGACCACACTGTCCATATTTTGTGCTCACAAATCAGTTTTCTTTTGACAAGACTCATTTTTCACAGCAGTATCTTTGTCTCCAAGCCTTTGCCAAACAGTTATAACTCCATCAGTGCATTTGGGGATACATTTAACAAAATTGTCTTTTGCAGAAGTGAGATGATACCAAAGCAATGCAATTCTGAAAAACAAAAACACAGAGGGAAGGATAAAAGCTATCTTGAAAAACTAGTGAATATGGCCCTCAATTTCCTAATAAAATGCCCCAGTGCATTGTTGCTCAGCTATTATTCTCTTTATGAATTACAGGAAAATAAAATTACCATAATTTTGCAATGTGTGCAACATCATTTCATTACAATGAAAAGAAGACAAAATTGTGCTTTATTATCACCAAATTATGTCAGTATTAAGACTGCTTTAATGTGACCTTTGATCTTGAATTCTTCATGAAATCAGATGCACAAGATACTATTAATTGACATAACGAGCCTGGTCTCTGAAGCTGTTTCAAAGGCTGTGTCTAAACCCATGACAATCTCAGAATTCCTTAATGCTGTCCTCTAAATAATCAAAACCATTTTCATATACATCATCAAACACTTACACCCGTGCTTAGATTATGTGACTAAAACTTCAAGGCACAAAATATCAAATGTAAATGTGCATGTGTCCCTTTGTGCATTACTGTATCATCTTTGATTAGGGGATCATATTCAATTAATAACTAATAATAGCTTCGGTTACCTTCTGCAGCTGTACATATGGCATCCCTGTGCGTTTGTTGTGCATGCATGAGGGTAATAAAGAATGTGATATAATATATAAACCATATTACTAATCTGAAGAAACTCTGCTCATTCATCTTCTTCCCCTCATGAAGCCAGGCCACTACCTGGCTTATGTTTGAACAAGGCTAGCTTGATATGGGTTGCTACTTGAAATGGGCTTAAGGAAGACAAAACATTTCTAGTTGGTGATGGGAGGCAGAGGAATGCAGAACATCCTGGGAACAGACCAACCAGCCTTTGGCTGATCAGTGTAGCCTGCATTTGAGAAACACTACTAGTGACAGGGCAAAAACTGTGCGGTGCATATTAAATGTTTGTAAACATAGCTTGTAGATAAAAAAGGTCCTTCCAACTAGACGTTAATAAAACATGGCAGTGACCTAACACCTGCTGTCTGTGCTGCTGTCTCATGAAGCTTTGAATCAAGTTCATGATCCCAAAGTCACCTTCAAGACACCTGAAAACCTGGGCTCAGGATAGCTATTTCACTTCACACAAGACAAAAACTTTTCACAGTGGCCTCTTCACTTATGGAGGCACCTCACACAGTAACTCTGGACCATGGCAAATCCAAACACCTTCCGCTCCCAGGCACGCTTCTGTCACTCACGTCTTCAAACAGAGTCACCAAGAAGGTCGTACACTTAAAACAAGCAGGCAACCGCTCCATGCTCACCCCCACAAGATCACGACAACAGGCACTTTGCACTTCCTTTCTGCAGAGAGAAAGGGTGGGTCACACTTGTGAGGTGCTGCCGGTGTTACAGAAGGCACAAAGCTGCTCGACACGGCGGTGCTGACAAACTCCCACCACGCAGAGTGACGGATCTGGAGAGCTCGCAGTTAAAAAAAGCTTACACGGGATACAGTGCATTATTATTAGCCCGCAAGGTAAATAACGTCACATACAGAAAAACCAAAGCACAGATCTGTCAAAGGTCTGTCAAACATCTCTTTGAAAGTTTATGCACTCAGGCAGGAAAAGTTTGAATCTCCCAGGCCCTGTCTATAGTCACACAGCTATCAAAGCTGTAACATCCAGCATCCAAGCTCAGGCCAGCAACAGTTTCCTTTAACAGTACTGGAATATGACCCTTGTCTTGCTCCCACTCCTATAACTTTGTCTCAGTTTATCATCAGGCTGTGTTTGGTACTCACAGCAGAAGGGATGGAGTGTAACGCTGCATTTTTAAGGAGCATTTGGTCATTAGAATCACAATGTTTTTATACCAAGCATTAAAATTAACAAACCACTCTGGAACAAAACAAAAGAAAAGAAAAAAAACAACCCCAAAGTGACCAGCAATACAGTGCTAAATAAGAATGAGATAATCTGCTATTTTTATCTAATAACTCAATGTATAATACTCCAACAGCCCTCTACCACAGTGGGGCAACTCCATTCACTAGAGCATTTGTCTTTCATGAATTGTCAGGAACAAGTATTGCCCAGTGAGCGTCAATAACAGCTGAAGGGCTGATTCTGCTTGGTAGATGAGTCCTGGCACAGGGCTCAGGAGGACAGCACCAAGATCTTGACTCCTGCTGAGGTATGAAATGAACTTTCAAGGTTCAAATCCTCATCGGAAACCCAAAAGAGAAGTAACTGGCCTGAGGGGATAGTAGTTCTGCCTATAAGCTGATCTTATTAAACATTTTCACTAGTGACCATAGCACAGTGACATGGTCCACTACAAATGTTATAAGAACACTTGCTGATGTGACAGTCAGAAGCATTATAAATAAAGATGAGGATCAGAAAAACTAAGGAAAGGATCAACACACAAAGCGTGAGGTCATGCACTTATGAAATAATCAGATTCTTCTGCCAGAGAATAATGGCATTCTTTAGGTCTCCACAGCTGGAAATGGAAGGGAAGAAGAGCTGGGGTGAGCCACCAGTGTCCAGCAGACTTGAGGACAAAAGAGAAGCACTCACAAAGGCATGAAGTGAGGTGTTCCCAAAAGAAGTAAGAAAGCATTAATGTCTCTTTGCTAAGATTCACACCTCATGCACAATTTGCTCACTCCCACACAATGGAGATTAATTCAAGCGGGCACAGACACGGAATTTGGTATAATGCCAGGTTTATCTCAGGGAATGAAACCATAAATAAAATTAACATTGAGGAGATAGAATTGTTCCCTAAGCATGGAATAAGACTTAAGAACCCAGGAAGGAAGCTGCCTGTATTAAAGAACGCTGTTGGCACAACAAAAAACAGGTGCAATATAGCCAGGGATACACTTACCCCAGAAATCAGAAGATTCCTGTCAGGAGAATGAGACTCTGGATCAGGTTTTCAGTAAGGATAGCAGGACAAAAAAAAAAAACAAAATCAAACCAACTGATCAATTTAAGGGTGGATCAGGATATGAAAGTAGCCATATGAGAGACAACCATGTGGAAGAGTGCCATCTATGACAGGAGATTTGGTTTAAGGGTTGTAAAAGTCTCACAGATTCTGAATTCCAGGTCTTTCAAAAATGCTTTAAAATTATGTTCTATGGCCGAAATAAAAATTGTTAATTCTAATAATGTAACATCTGCCTAGTAGAGTAGGAGACAAAATCCACATTAAAATGTGAAATGATACACTAAAAAACAAATAGCCCATGTGAGGTCTTTTTTACTTACTAGTCTTCTGGTAACCGTAACAACAAAATGCAATGAGTTTCTACTTCAAAGAAAAATTTTCTTAATTTGGGGAAAGCTAATATACTTTTGTGTAAATGGTGACTCTTGCTAAGCAAGTGTCAAAATCTAGAAGCTGAGGAAGGTATAGATTGTAATGCATTCACTAATAAATCCACAGGTAACTAGAAATATTTGCGAAATAAATCAGCATTACTGTACAACAAGATGTTCTTTTGCATTCATGTGATCATTGAAAAAAAAACAGGCTAGGAAATAAGTTTTCATTTGCAAATTATGATGCCAATTCCAAAATCCCCAGCTTACCAAGATGTTTCTTTATGTGCCTGTTGTAATCTAAAAAGCACTTTTAAGGACAGAATAAATGTCTCTTTCAGGCAGGCTGTTAATACATTTTCCCTCTCAGCATCTCACAGAACCCTCTGCTGTGTGATGTTCCCTGTCCTCTGTGGGGCTTGCTCAGGCCTTGTTTACCTACACAGAGAACTGCCTGGGTGCTGGAGCTGTGTTTGCTGGATCGGAACAGACACTGCTCTTTGCGCTCCCGAGATAAGAGGGTGCAACAGTCAAGCTGGTTTTGTGTGTCTCAATCACAAAATATGATCTTAATAATTACTGTGAATCAACTAAAACAGCAACTCATATCTTCTTCCCAGTAGCCATAAATTTAAAAGGCACTCTTAATTTAGTGCATTTTCATCTTGCTTCATGTGTTTGAGAATATTTATTCCAACAAATTCACAAAACCTCCTTTCAGCTACAAAGCAGAAGCTGTAAATTGTCCCATACCTTAGTTTTCTTTCAAAGCTCAGACAAAGGACTGTTCTTGTCCTTTTCATATTACGTCCACATAAATCAAAGCCCGGTAAAGGACAAGTCAAGTAATCTGAGAAAACAGCCTACACCAACTATGCAATTGGATTGTTGCATGTCATGCTTCCCATTAGTCACAGACAGAAACTGGAAACTTTTGATGAAGTTAACAAAGAAGCTGAGAGTAGAGCTGTTGCATCATGGATGTACTCAGTAAGCCTGTAATCTAGGACTCCATCATGCACAGCTGATGGAGTACTGACTGAATTTCATTCTTCCCTCTTCTTGTTTTATAGCCAATGTCCTCTCTCTGCAGGAAGGACACTTGTGAGCTGTGAAGAGGCCTCTCATTATGATGGTTCATGATGGAACTGACTCCATGTCTGTCCAGATGTGTTCTCATGCTTTCTTCAGACATAGTCAGCCCTGTTTCTATCTATGTGCCAACTCAATTCTATATTCTGAAGCGGGACTGATGGGGGAAGACAAGAGACTTTGTCCCCCTCCTGTTACACTGAGCATCATTGGCTGATATAAATTGGCAATGGCTCCATTAATGTCGGGACAGCTACATCAGCTTTATCATGTTTGATGGTCTGCCCTTCACCTGTGTAACTCAGCTGATGGCCACACAGGGACTTTTTTCCCAGCTGCACTGCTGAGAAAATGACCTTCTTGCTGATGGGAAAGTCGTGAGTCTTATGGTAGACTCACAGTCATAGTTTTAGAAGCAAGGAAACACATGTAGCAAAAGACAAGATGCCCAGCCCACTGGGGCTGTAATAACCCAGCGTCAGTAATGCAGGTGTAAAGTCTGTTTCATAAGCCCCTCGCTGGCTGTGCTGCCACAACCACGTGGTAGGGCACATCTGCAGCTGTGCCATCCTGCCTGCACTACAGAAAGCCCAGTTATCACAACAGAATGTAAATAATAAAGTGTTTTGCAGTCTTGAGGAAGTGATTAAAAGCATGTAAGATAGACTTATAGATGTTTTATATTTTGAAATAAACATTTTTCTACTATTTACACTGAAAATTTGATATACCTTTATATCATCACTGAATATAAGCAGATAGAAGAAGCATCTATCACTCAGAACACAGAACTGACCTGCACAATCCATGTGCAAGACGACTGGATGGGGATAAAGCCTGTGGCAGTGAGACAATAGCATTACTGCCGTGTTAAGAGAACACCAGCCAAACACACTGAACCACAGAACCGTGGGATCTGGACACAGCAGTTGGTGTCCACAGTAAGAAAAATGTCATGCTATTCAACACTTAATGTCACACTCAGGTATTAGAAGACACAAATGTTGCTACTGAGTATTTGCATGCAGACCTGCAAAACTCCTGCTATTCTGTGAACATCGCTGAAAGCTCCCTGGCATCTGCCATGAGGCAATTCACCCTGCTCTGGATGAATAAACTGAAGCTGTTTCAAAAGACAAGAGTTGCTCAATGTCTCTATAATTTGTTTATCTGCAGATTTTGCAGTGCTTCTATGACAGTGATTCAACGGTAGCAAAAAAACCCATGGAGGTAAACCAAAAGGAATGAGGTTGATGAGTTGAAGCAGTACCTCAAACAAGTCACCTGTCATTTATAATGGAGCGCAGTTGGCTAGGAGAGGAATAATAGGACACAGAGTCTAAATTGAAACCACAAAGTGATGTTCTGGAGAAACAACGATGAAGGCAGCAAAACAAAATTACTGGAAAGCATTTGCATTTAAACCCAGAATGTTTGAGAGCAGAATCATCTATTGTAACTTTCAATTTAAGTTGTTTCTTATATATAAAAGTTTCTCTACACAAAGAAATAAGACGAAGGTAAGCTAGAACTTGCCCTTACCCTACTCACAGGGTAAGGCCAGTACAGCTCTCTGATTAACCAATTTGTTATTGTTATTCAGTTTATCCTAACCTACTCTAGCAGGGATTTAAACTAAGCTAGAAAACTGTAGGGTACGCCCAGCCCCTGCCCTGGAGGGATGTCTGCTGAGATAAGGAGATTGCTTAACCTCCCAGCAGGACCCCCCCTGGGAAGGCAGCTAACTTTGCACTTATGGCGAGAAAAAACAGACCCAGAATCCTCTGGGAGACCCTATGCAGATCCTTTGCAACCCATTGGCCTTTACCCTCTGACACCCACCCCCTGTATCCCTATAAAAGCTAGCCCTCCCCCCCTGCGGGGGAGAGAGCTCTTGTCCCTGGCCTTCCCCTTTGCCGGAGTATGGACCCACAATAAAGCTACTTTGTGCAGAACCAGCCACACGAACCTCTCGTCTCTCTCTCTGGTCTGGCTTGGCCTGGAGGCTGCCCTGCAGAGCTGAGCTGGAATCACGAGCTGATACCACTAAAGAGCTGACAGCCTCTGCAAGGGCTCCTCTGCCAGCAGCTGAGGGAAGACACCGGGCCTCAGGAAGGTGATTCCTTTCGGGACCATCTCTCCGGACCGGTCAGGTCAGAGCTACTGCCCCCTCACCAGCTGTAACAGAAAACCACCCTAATTTTGGAATTAAAATAACCCCAACTGGTACTCAATTTGGTACACCAATTTACTATCCCAGTTAAATGGTCACCCTTTTTAAAAAGAAATAGCAAGCCCTACACAAATAATTGCCCTGTGACCCATCAATGACAGTAACAATACTGTTGTCTGTTGCTGCTAATGGCAAGTACATTAGTACTGGTCTGACACACAGGCATGTTTTCTGCACCACAGCAATAGCCAGCTTTATAATCCAATAACATACTAGAATTAAAGCTGACATTTTTAATATCTTCTCGGTGCAGTATTTGGTAACCGCGCATTAGGAAAAGATGCACATCTCAGTTAATGCAAGCTGGGGATTTTGGACATCATTGTTGATTATTATTACTTCAGGACTAACATCGTGCTTGGCACTATGGAAAGCAAAAATTAAGACAGCTTCTGCACTGAGAAATGCAGACTGAAAGAGATAAAAATGCTGGGGAGAGAGGGCAAGTGATAAGAAGGACCAAACATTTTGTAAGGGCACAGCTTCTAGGCCAGCCCCTATCTTGGTGCTTGCTTTTCCATCTTCATGGAGATACTGCCTGCACATTTCAAAACTAACCAAACTTTCTGTTATGGTTGTATCCAAACATGGTATTTAGGCTAGACTAAGATGTACCACTAACTCTGGATGCAAAGCAAATTACACAGTAACTAATTGTACTTTGCACTTACACTATTTCTCAAAATGCTGATGTCAATAAGCAAACAACAAAATAAAATATCATGCTATTCAACAGAAAGAAATGGAGGCAAGAGCAGTAGGTAGGCAAGGGTCAAGGAAGAAGTCATGAGGGGAACTCAACAGTCTTTCTGAACCTAAGTCCATTTTTTATAAGAGCCCATGGTTCACTGCAAAGATAACAAAGGCCAAGTTTTGCTTTTTATAAAGCAGAGTGATTGCAAGAAAGTGTCAAATGAAGTTGTGACACCTCAAATCCACTACTGGCTCAGTAGGACAGGTGACATAAAAAATAGGCGGGGAGAAAAAAGACCCAATAAAGTTGTCTTCAGAAACAGGAGTTCTGAATAACATATTCCCTGGTACCTGGGAGAGTATACAATCATTTATTTTTGGAACACGGCCAAATAAATCTGTTTTCAAATAGAAAGACATCTGAGACAACTATATATTATCCTACGTGATCTGATATTTTCCAGTAATTTCAATAATTAAATGTGAGTAGAGGTCTCAGAGCTAGAATCAAGGAAAGGGAAAAATTACACCAAATGTGTCAAATTGCCCTACTGCTGGTATAGACACAGACAGGCAACTACAGCCATTGAGAACATGGGGAAGGAAAATGTCCCCAAATGGGAGGGCAGTGAGAACAGACAGAATTACTCTTTTTCTTTTTCACAACTTTACTTTCAATTGTGGTGGGTCAATCCCGGCCAGCAGGTAAGCACCCATCCAGCTACTCAGTCATGCACTTATTCCTTTACCAGCATGATGGGGCAGAGAACAGGAAGAAAAAAGCAAGAGAACCTGTGAGTTGAAGACAGTTTAATAAATTGTTGGGGTTTTAGGAGTTCTCCTTCTGTTTTCTTTTTCTGTTAAAGAATTTTCCCCATACATGTTTCCAGGGGGACAAATTACTGGGTGCTTAAGAAAAACGAAAGACCTGGCCACAGGGGGAGGGGTGCATCTGGCTACTCTCTTTCACCTGGGCTGGTGGGCAGTTAGTTCCCGGCGTTTGGACGGAGAGAGAGGCTGGAAGGAATTCGTCAGCATAGCAGGCTTCTGCTTTTTCAGCTGCCTTCCTTCTACCGGAGAAACCCCGGGATCCCAAGCCCACCTTTCCCTGCCCCACTGGGAGCCAGGCTGCGGCTGCCCTGCCCCTGTCGCTGCTTTGAGCCTTCACTGTATCGTAGCCCCGCACGCCCTGCCTGCCGAGACCTCCGGGGATTCCCGCTGCAGCTCTGGAGTTTGATACGTCTCGTCTGCCACCCGGGATTTGTGCTTGTCCCTGCCGTTCCAGCCTGCTGTTCCAGCCTGCTGTTCCCGAGGGTCCGGCCGGACACCAGGATCGGCTGCCCAGGGGTTTGTGAAGCTCCTTTGTTCCATCCCTTCCCGGGATCCCAGGGCACCGGTGCCGCGTGCTCCCCGAGCTCGCTCCGCAGCGCCCCCTGCAGCCGCGGGGGAACCATCGCACCTGCCCTGCTCACCGGGAGCCGCCAGCGCCCCTGCCGGCTGCGAGCGGAACTGCACCCGAGGGGAAAGGGCCCAACAGCCGAGAAGGCTGGCACTGGGTTTGTGATTGTTTGCTGTTACTGCCATGGTTATTGCTCTTTGTTTGACTGGTTACACACATATAGATATATAATAGTAAAGAACTGTTATTCCTATTCCTCATGTCTTTGCCTGAAAGCCCCTTAATTTCAAAATTACAATAATTAAGAGGGAAGGGGGTTGCATTTTTTTTTTCATTTCAAGGGAG